>NC_084548.2:56135000-56257500 GCF_033978685.3 Nerophis lumbriciformis
AACTGTCAATATGTGGTGTTATTTTCTATTGTGCACAAAATGTGAACACACATTTGTTGACTTGCTTTGAGAGCTGGTATGGCTTCAAGATTGTTGATTGCAAGAAGAGTTGGTTTGGCATAATGGGGCCTCTTTAACTTTGGCCCACACTATGAACAAGTATGACACCCCTGTCATAAATCATCTTTTTTTTTTTTACATTTTTGTCGTTTTAATACGGTATTTATTGTGTCACGGGACAACTTGAAAACAGCCCAAACTGGCCCCGGTCCACACTTTTAAAACCCTTTTAGCTCAATTTCGTCTTCGTAGGTTTGGCGGACACATTTTTGATATAACCCGGGGCAGTGAGTCATTATTTAGCGGAGGTCAACATGTATACTCTTGTACCATAATCCATTAGAGTGTAGTATTATTGTTTAATGGTAAACTGTCAATACGTGTTGTTATTTCCCCTTTTGCACAAATTGTGAACACATATTCGTTGACTTGCTTTGAGAGCTGGCATGGCTTCAAGATTATTTCCATAAGTATGTCTGCCATGCCTCCATGGTTTGATTTCAAATTTACAGGACATATGCAGATCCCAAACACACAAAAACAAGTACCAATAGACAAGAAGAGTTGGTTTGGCATAATGGGGCCTCTTTAACTTTGGCCCACACTATGAACAAGTATGACACCTATGTCATAAATCATCTTTTTTTTCTTTTTTTTACATTTTTGTCGTTTTAATAAGGTATTTATTGTGTCACGGGACAACTTGAAAACAGCCCAAACTGGCCCCGGTCCACACTTTTAAAACCCTTTTAGCTCATTTTCGTCTTCGTAGGTTTAGCGGACACATTTTTTAAATAACCCGGGGCAATGAGTCATTATTTAGCGGAGGTCAACATGTAGAGTCTTGTACCATAATCCATTAGACTGCGGTATTATTGTTTAATGGTAAACTGTCAATATGTGGTGTTATTTCCCTTTTTGCATAAATTGTGAACACGTATTCGTTGACTTGCTTTGAAAGCTAGCATGGCTTCAAGATTGTTTCCATAAGTATTTCTGCCATGCCTCCATGGTTTGATTTCAAATTTACAGGACATATGGAGATCCCAAACACACAAAAACAAGTACCAATAGACAAGAAGAGTTGGTTTGGTGAAATGGGGCCTCTTTAACTTTGGCCCACACTATGAACAAGTATGACACCCCTGTCATAAATCATCAGCTTTTTATTTTACATTTTTGTCGTTTTAATACGTTATTTATTGTGTCACGGGACAACTTGAAAACAGCCCAAACTGGCCCCGGCCCACACTTTTAAAACTCTTTTAGCTCATTTTCGTCTTCGTAGGTTTAGCGGACACATTGTTGATATAACCCGGGGCAGTGAGTCATTATTTAGCGGAGGTCAACATGTATAGTCTTGTACCATAATCCATTAGACTGTAGTATTATTGTTTAATGGTAAACTGTCAATATGTGGTGTTATTTACCCTTTTGCACAAATTGTGAACACGTATTTGTTGACTTGCTTTGAGAGATGGCATGGCTTCAAGATTGTTTCCATAAGTATGTCTGCCATACCTCCATGGTTTGATTTCAAATTTACAGGACATATGCAGATCCCAAACACACAAAAACAAGTACGGTACCAATAGACAAGAAGAGTTGGTTTGGCATAATGGGGCCTATTTAACTTTGGCCCACACTATGAACAAGTATGACACCCATGTCATAACTCATCTTTTGTTTTTTTTACATTTTTGTTGTTTTAATAAGGTATTTATTGTGTCACAGGACAACTTGAAAACAGCCCAAACTGGCCCCGGTCCACACTTTTAAAACCCTTTTAGCTAATTTTCGTCTTCGTAGGTTTAGCGGACACATTGTTGATATAACCCGGGGCAGTGAGTCATTATTTAGCGGAGGTCAACATGTATAGTCTTGTACCATAATCCATTAGACTGCGGTATTATTGTTTAATGGTAAAACTGTCAATATGTGGTGTTATTTCCCTTTTTGCACAAATTGTGAACACATATTCGTAGACTTGCTTTGAGAGCTAGCATGGCTTCAAGATTTTTTCCATAAATATTTCTGCCATGCCTCCATGGTTTGATTTCAAATTTACAGGACATATGGAGATCCCAAACACACAAAAACAAGTACCAATAGACAAGAAGAGTTGGTTTGGCAAAATGGGGCCTCTTTAACTTTGGCCCACACTATGAACAAGTATGACACCCCGGTCATAAATCATCAGCTTTTTATTTTACATTTTTGTCGTTTTAATACGTTATTTATTGTGTCACGGGACAACTGGCCCAAACTGTCCACACTTTTAAAACCCTTTTAGCTTATTTTCGTCTTCGTAGGTTTAGCGGACACATTGTTGATATAACCCAGGGCAGTGAGTCATTATTTAGCGGAGGTCAGCATGTATAGTCTAGTACCATAATCTATTAGACTGTAGTATTATTGTTTTATGGTAAACTGTGTGATGTTATTTCCCCTTTTGCACAAATTGTGAACACATATTCGTTGACTTGCTTTGAGAGCTGGCATGGCTTCAAGATTGTTTCCATAAGTATGTCTGCCATGCCTCCATGGTTTGATTTTAAATTTACAGGACATATGCAGATCCCAAATACACAAAAACAAGTACCAATAGACAAGAAGAGTTGGTTTGGCATAATGGGGCCTCTTTAACTTTGGCCCACACTATGAACAAGAATGACACCCCTGTCATAAATCATCAGCTTTTTTTTTTTGTCGTTTTAATAAGGTATTTATTGTGTCACGGGACAACTGGCCCAAACTGGCCCGGTCCACACTTTTAGCTCATTTTTGTCTTTGTAGGTTTAGCGGACACATTTTTGATATAACCCGGGGCAGTGAGTCATTATTTAGCGGAGGTCAACATGTATAGTCTTGTACCATAATCCATTAGAGTGTAGTATTATTGTTTAATGGTAAACTGTCAATATGTGGTGTTATTTTCTATTGTGCACAAAATGTGAACACACGTTTGCTGACTTGCTTTGAGAGCTGGTATGGCTTCAAGATTGTTTCCATAAGTATGTCTGCCATGCCTCCATGGTTTGATTTCAAATTTACAGGACATATGCAGATCCCAAATACACAAAAACAAGTACTAAATGCTGGTTAGCGCCTTGCATGGCAGCTCCCTCCATCAGTGTGTGAATGTGTGTGTGTGAATGGGTAAATGTGGAAGGAGTGTCAAAGCGCTTTGAGTACCTTGAAGGTAGAAAAGCGCTATACAAGTACAACCCATTTATCATTTATTTATAATAGACAAGAAGAGTTGGTTTGGCATAATGGGGCCTCTTTAACTTTGGCCCACACTATGAACAAGTATGACACCCCTGTCATAAATCATCAGCTTTTTATTTTACATGTTTGTCATTTTAATACGTTATTTATTGTGTCACGGGACAACTTGAAAACAGCCCAAACTGTCCCCGGTCCACACTTTTAAAACCCTTTTAGCTCATTTTCGTCTTCGTAGGTTTAGCGGACACATTGTTGATATAACCCGGGGCAGTGAGTCATTATTTAGCGGAGGTCAACATGTATAGTCTTGTACCATAATCTATTAGACTGTAGTATTATTGTTTAATGGTGAACTGTCAATATGTGGTGTTATTTCCCCTTTTGCACAAATTGTGAACACGTATTCGCTGACTTGCTTTGAGAGCTAGCATGGCTTCAGGGCGCTTTAGCGAAATAAAACGCCAATAGTACAAAATAATTAAAGAAGGAATTAATGTTCTCCAGGAGTGCATCGTTTAATTTCCAGTGGTTAGTAAAACTTGGTTAGAAACCGTTGAAGGTTGATACGTGTAAGTATTGTGAATCGTCCCTTTGTCTGAGCTTTGACATGCTAGCTAAGCAGCTAGCTAGCTCGATGTTAGCTCGGAGAGGCGACCATCATGTTCCCTGCAACAACCACGGCCAACGTCAATGTATCCACGGGCTAAATGCGTGGCGACAACCGGCGGTCGAAAACTCTGCCGTTCGATTTCGTGCACTTAGCGGGGTTAGTAATTTGGTTGGTCCGTGGCAAACCAATCCGTGTTGACAACTACCGATGCCTTCAATCGCGTCTGCCTTACCGTGTAGTCGCTGTCCGGTTCCCCTCTGATTGGCTCCAGTACAGCTCACTAAAGCCCAATCAACAACAGTGAGCGAACAAAATGGCGCAAATGAGACAACTGCGCTTGGGGAGGAGGTGCTCGGCTCAGCAGCTCCGTCACAAATGATAAGCAGTGTTGCAAAGTAGACTAGACTTCCTTTTTATTGTCATTCAAATTTGAACTTTTCAGTACACATAAGAACGAAATTTCGCTGCATTAGCTCATGGTAGTGCAGGATAACAAAGCAATAAGATGCATATATAAATTAATAAATAGGTTACTGTACAGATAAATATATTGCACTTTTTCATATGCATCCACGTTTATGGATGTATGTTATATTGACTTTTTTATTCCAGCGAGTTAATCCATTTTGGGGGGAGTTGAGGGGATAATTATGATGCGTTCAATCATACTTGCCAACCTTGAGACCTCCGATTTTGGGAGGTGGGGGGTGGGGGCGTGGTTGGGGGCGGGGGCGTGGTTAAGAGGGGAGGAGTATATTTACATCTAGAATTCACAAAGTCAAGTATTTCATATATATATATATATATATATATATATATATATATATATATATATATATATATATATATATATATATATATATAAGAAATACTTGACTTTCAGTGAATTCTAGCTATATATATATATTTATTTTATTATATATATATATATATATATATATATATATATATATATATATATATATATATATATATATATATATATATATATATATTTATATATATATAAAAGAAATACTTGAATTTCATTGTTCATTTATTTACACATATACACACACATAACACTCATCTACTCATTGTTGAGTTAAGGGTTGAATTGTCCATCCTTGTTCTATTCTCTGTCACTATTTTTCTAACCATGCTGAACACCCCTCTGATGATGCATTGCTGTGTGGCACGCACAAAAGTGCTTTCATCAAATGCACTAGAGTCTGGAATCTTCCATCTCTCCCTAGCATGGCCCAAAACCGGTCAATCTTTGCTTCCTGAGGAAGATCTTCACTGCCAAGCACTTGGTAGTCCACTACTTCTTCCCGGAGGCTATCCGGGTCCAATCGCAGCTGCGGCTTGGAACTTACAAGCGTATTTCTTCATCTTACTCGTCGTCGGCGTCGCCACGGCTGTATCTTCCTCGTTCTTCTGCTTCGTCTCCTTGTTGTGTGCGCAGTTGTGCACTGCACTCTCTAAGAGCCTAGATGTTATTGTCACATATGCATGTACAGTAGATGGCAGTATTGTCCTGTTTAAGAGTGTCACAACATTGCTGTTTAAGGCAGACGAACTGCTTTATGGAAGACGAAAACGTGACTGCTGTTGTTGTGTGTTGTTACCACGCTGGGAGGACGTTAATAAAACTGCCTGACAATAAACCCACATAAGAAACCAATAACTCGCCCTCGATCATTCTACAGTTATAACGTGATTGGGCAGGCACGCTGTTTATATTGTGGGAAAGCGGACGTGAATACAGGCTGTCCTCACTCAGGTCCGCATGGAGTTGGAGGGGGCGTGGCCTTTAACTCCGGCTGAATTTCGGGAGATTTTCGGGAGAAAATTTGTCCCGGGAGGTTTTCGGGAGAGGCGCTGAATTTCGGGAGTCTCCCGGAAAATCCGGGAGGGTTGGCAAGTATGCGTTTAAGAGTCTTACGGTCTGAGGGAAGAAGCTGTTACAGAACCTGGAAGTTCTGCTTCGGAGGCTGCGGAAACTCTTTCTAGAGTCCAGCAGTGAAAACAGTCCTTGGTGGGGGTGGGAGGAGTCTTTGCATATTTTCTGAGCCCTGGTCAGGCAGCGGCTTTTTGCGATCTCCTGGATAGGAGGAAGAGGAGTCCTGATGATCTTCTCCGCCAGTCCTGATGATCTTTTCCAGTGCCCAGATGTCGCAATATACATCTATTTCGCCATTTTGAATTATATTTTAAATGCAACAAATTCCACAAAAGAACTATGGACAAAATGCACAAAGGCGTTTCATAGGTTAGGCCAGGGGTAGGGAACCTATGGCTCTCGAGCCAGATGTGAATCTTTTGATGACTGCACCTGGCTCTCAGATAAATCTTAGCTGACATTGCTTAACACAATAAGTAATGAATAATACCGCTGGTAATCAGAGTGTTAAAAATAACATTCAAAATATAAAACATTCCCATGCATTTTAATCCATCCATCCGTTTTCTATGGCACCTGTTCAAGAAGTTGCAATAATGGTAAGAAGTATTTTATTTATTATTGGTTAGCTTCAGAATAACAATGTTCAGTGTTAAAAAATATTATATGGCTCTCACGAAAATACATTTTAAAATATTTGGCTTTCATGGCTCTCTCAGCCAAAAAGGTTCCCGACCCCTGGGTTAGGCGGAAATGTTTGCTTAACAATTCTAAGCATACATCTCCACACCGATAGAAACTAAGAATGTAGCAATTATTAATGATATCAACCTAAACAATTTTTGGAAAAATAAATGTCATTATATAAGAAAATAAGATATGGTTAAAGATGTCGAAGAGGGTCCGTGTACCTTCCGTTCATTCTATTTCCAATTCTGAAACGCAAATCAAAAAAAACAAATTAGGGCAGTTTTTTTGATTTGTATTATTTATGGCAGATTTGAAAACAAACAAAAAAAGGTTGATTTTCATTAAAATATTGCCATAAATTTTGATTTTGTGCTGTTTTCCCTTTCATTGTGTGTATTTTTCCTGATAAACCCCAAATTCGAATATATGTTCATCCAAAATGCAAAAATGCATGGTTATCTGTCACTTGTGATGAAAATTGATCCGGAAGCAGTAGTTTAGCGTTTCCTTTGCGTTTAGCGTGTTTTTAGCATAACGGTAACATCTTTGTTCAGCAGGACTCCTATTGTCGTTTTAAAAAAGTTTCATTAAATAGTTGTCCAATTTTTGTTTCAGAAATTAAAATAGAAAAAATGGCACGGAATGTGTTTTTTTATTTGCATTTAAGATTTTGAAATAGAATGAACGGAACGTACACGGACTGAAGAGGGTGGTTAAATATGCATGACTTTAAAGTCATGAATGGAGTCTTTTAAAGCTAAAATGGTTAAAAAAAAATTATCTTGCGAACTCGTGTTCAATATGGTATATAATTCCAAATGTCATATTCCAGAGATTGGGAGGAATACATTTTCTGTTGCATTGTGACTTTCATGTCAACTCATTACCAGTCTGATTTTCACCAACAGACCCTACTTTACTGGAAATTATTTTTTAAACACAACATCTCTCCACACAACACACCTATATAAAGTTCCAATGGTAGTCACACGCACACTAGTTGCGGTGAAATTATCCTCTGCATTTGACCCATCCCCTTGTTCACCCCCTGGGAGGTGAGGGGAGCAGTGAGCAGCAGTGGTGGCCGTGCCCGGGAATTATTGGGGGATTTAACCCCCAATTCCAACTCTTGATGCTGAGTGCCAAGCAGGGAGGTAATTGGTCCTATTTTTATAGTCTTTGGTATGACTCGGCCAGGGTTTGAACTCACAACCTACCGATCTCAGGGCGGACACTATGTGGAATAACCGTCACATTCTAGTTAATAAAAAATCCATATATATAGAAGAATGCAACTCTGTAGGTATTTTTGTGGACAGTTGTGGCAGTTTGTTTACATATGAAAAAATGTATGAAAAGTATCAATGTTGTTGTTGTTCACCAAAGCAATACCTCTATCCTTGAAATCTATGGTGACTCAGGATGTTTTATATTCAAATACTACCCCTTGTCTGAGAAACCTTAAAATTGAAGATGTTCATTTTTGTGATGAAAAATGTTCCAACAAATATATGAGGGCAGTTTTAGTTAAATAATATTTTATGGGCACAGTTCATCGACAAAATATCCTGAAGGAGTTGACAAAAGTTGAGCTAAGGAAAATAAGGACAAGATATATTACATACCAGATTCTTCCCAAAATTAAAGAAATACAATTTAAAATTATTAATGGAGCCAGATGTGGCTCTTTTGATGACTGCATCTGGCTCTCAGATAAATCTTAGCTGACATTGCTTAACACGATAAGTAATGAATAATTCAGCTGGTAATCACAGTGTTAAAAATAATGTTCAAAATATAAAACATTCTCATGCATTTTAATTCATCCATCCGTTTTCTACCGCACCTGTTCAAGAAGTCGCATTAATGGTAAGAAGTATTTCATTTTTTTATTGGTTAGCTTCAGAATAACAATGTTATTCAAATGAATAAGAGACTTATTATACTCTAAAAATGTTGGTCTTACTTACAAATGCACGCATCGAGTTGTATTCAGTGTTAAAAAATATTATATGGCTCTCACGGAAATACATTTTAAAATATTTGGCTTTCATGGCTCTCTCAGCCAAAAAGGTTCCCGACCCCTGGAATATACCCTTCAAAGGATTTTTTTAAAACTTAAATTTAACATGGAGGTTAATGGCTGTTATATCTGTGGAGCTGTAGAGGATGTCAATCATCTGTATGAGGAATGTGAGAGTGTACATGTGTTTTGGGAGGAGATCAGAGATTGGCTGAGAAACAAGGCTGTGGAGATGTCCCCGTTCTCTATAGAAGAGATCTAATTTGGTATTTTTTTATAAACGACTGTAACATAGAAATGTTTGTCAACATTATTATGCTCCAGGCAAAATGTTTTCTACTTAAACGTCGATTTATGAAAGTAAGGCCTATATTTTCTAATTGGCTTAATGGTAGAAATCAGTGACACACACACATTCTCACTCCGTAGATCCTCTGGGACTCCGTGCCTCCAGAACATGCCTTTAAGTGTATTGATAATCCCCTTAGATGTAGTAACTGGGGGTTTCTCAATGTCAATGTATCTCGAATAACAGTCCACTGCTCACAGGCAGGAGCTGCCTTTCAGGTAAAACATATCCACCCCCACCTTTTGCCAGGGGCGCATGGGTGGTGCTGATGGGATCATGGGCTCAGGATGTTGTGATTGGCTCTTAATGCATGTTACACACTGTGCCACCATTTTAGTGATTTGACTCGTTATGCCCACCCACCACACTGACTGCTCTGCTCTTGCTTTGCATTTAGATATGCCCATATGACCTTCATGCAGACGGGCCAGCATTTCTGCTTGCATAGTCTCAGGAATCACAATCCTCTGACCTTTCATTAAAAGTCCTCCTGCACAGTATAGATCGCCTTGGTACGTCCAGTAGGGCTTTAGCTGCTCTGGCAGCTCTTCCTGTCTGGGCCACCCCCTTTTGCATAGCTCTCTAAGCCGTCTGCATATGGAGTCCTGCTCTTGTGCTTCTCTAATCTGTTGTAGTTTTGCCTTCGATGCTGCAGGCACTGTCGCACGGATCCCACTTCTGACACCATGTAGAAATCAGTGACACACACACACGGCTGTCCACTTCAGTGGTGTAGACTTTACTGAACCAACTGCGCATGCTACCATGAATTGACTAACGTGGACCCCGACTTAAACAAGTTGAAAAACTTATTCGGGTGTTACCATTTAGTGGTCAATTGTACGGAATATGTACTGTACTGTGCAATCTACTAATAAAAGTCTCAATCAATCAATCAATCACCAAATCTTCCAAGCATCAAACAGGTTTATATGTGGTGATAGTGTATATATATTTTCTCATTCTGTTTTGCACACTCTTGGAGTCAACATGTGCATAGTCATGTACATAGTGTCATGTACATAGTGTATGCATACCCCCCCCCACCCATTTTTTTATATATTGTTTACCTGACATGTATACTCTGTATATGTACATCATTTATCCATTTTTCTACTTAATTTTTTATATACATGTTACAGGTTATATATAGGGATGTCCGATAACGGCTTTTTGCCGATATCCGATATTTCGATATTGTCCAACTCTTTAATTACCGATACCGATATCAACCAATACCGATATCAACAGATATATGCAGTCGTGGAATTAACATATTATTATGCCTAATTTGGACAACCAGGTATGGTGAAGATAAGGTACTTTAAAAAAAAAAATTATAACATAAGATAAATAAATTCTTGAATAAAAAAATAATGTAAAACAATATAAAAACAGTTACATAGAAACTAGTAATTAATGAAAATTAGTAAAATTAACTGTTAAAAGTTAGTACTATTAGTGGACCAGCAGCACGCACAATCATGTGTGCTTACGGACTGTATCCCTTGCAGACTGTATTGATATATATTGATATATAATGTAGGAACCAGAATATTAATAACAGAAAGAAACAACTCTTTTGTGTGAATGAGTGTGAATGAGTGTAAATGGGGGAGGGAGGTTTTTTGGGTTGGTGCACTAATTGTAAGTGTATCTTGTGTTTTTTATGTTGTTTTAATGAAAAAAAAACAAAGGAAAAAAAACAAACGATACCGATAATAAAAAAAACGACACCGGTAATTTCCGATATTACATTTTAACTCATTTATCGGCCGATAATATCGATAATATTATCGGACATCCCTAGTTATATATCTTTTAGTATTGAATGTATCAAATGTGATGAATATTCAATGGACCACAATGGAAACAAGCCTTTTGGCTTTTTGTGCCATCCATTTGCCCTTTTTAAAGCATCACATGGATTCAATTCTTTAAGATGTCGATAAACTTCTCAATCCATCAATCTCAATCAATGCTCTCCAAACATACATACACAACTACGGATGCCCATAAGGGACATTCACTACAACAATTATCAATCAAATCTTGGAGAATGATTAAGAGTACAAAAGCCCTTAAATTGATATCCTTGTTGAACACATTTAAAGGGGAACATTATCACCAGACCTATGTAAGCGTCAATATATACCTTGATGTTGCAGAAAAAAAGACCATATATTTTTTTAACCGATTTCCGAACTCTAAATGGGTGAATTTTGGCGAATTAAACGCCTTTCTATTATTTGCTCTCGGAGCGATGACGTCACAACGTGGCGTCACATCGGGAAGCAATCCGCCATTTTCTCAAACACCGAGTCAAATCAGCTCTGTTATTTTCCGTTTTTTTCGACTGTTTTCCGTACCTTGGAGACATCATGCTTCGTCGGTGTGTTGTCGGAGGGTGTAACAACACGAACAGGGACGGATTCAAGTTGCACCAGTGGCCCAAAGATGCGAAAGTGGCAAGAAATTGGACGTTTGTTCCGCACACTTTACCGACGAAAGCTATGCTACGACAGAGATGGCAAGAATGTGTGGATATCCTGCGACACTCAAAGCAGATGCATTTCCAACGATAAAGTCAAAGAAATCTGCCGCCAGACCCCCATTGAATCTGCCGGAGTGTGTGAGCAATTCAGGGACAAAGGACCTCGGTAGCACGGCAAGCAATGGCGGCAGTTTGTTCCCGCAGACGAGCGAGCTAAACCCCCTGGATGTCTTGGCTCACACCGTCCCTTATGCCACCGAAGATGATCAAGAGAAGAATATCGACCCTAGCTTCCCTGGCCTGGTGACATGAGGGTATGTCTACAGAATATATTAATTGATGAAAATTGGGCTGTCTGCACTCTCAAAGTGCATGTTGTTGCCAAATGTATTTCATATGCTATAAACCTAATTCATAGTTGTTAGTTTCCTTTAATGCCAAACAAACACATACCAATCGTTGGTTAGAAGGCGATCGCCGAATTCGTCCTCGCTTTCTCCCGTGTCGCTGGCTGTCGTGTCGTTTTCGTCGGTTTCGCTTGCATACGGTTCAAATCGATATGGCTCAATAGCTTCAGTTTCTTCTTCAATTTCGTTTTCGCTACCTGCCTCCACACTACAACCATCCGTTTCAATACATGCGTAATCTGTTGAATCGCTTAAGCCGCTGAAATCCGAGTCTGAATCCGAGCTAATGTCGCTATAGCTTGCTGTTCTATGCGCCATGTTTGTTTGAGTTGGCATCACTGTGTGACGTCACAGGAAAATGGACGGGTGTATATAAAATCAGGCACTTTGAAGCTTTTTTTAGGGATATTGCGTGATGGGTAAAATTTTGAAAAAAACTTCGAAAAATAAAATAAGCCACTGGGAACTGATTTTTAATGGTTTTAACCCTTCTGAAATTGTGATAATGTTCCCCTTTAAAGAGATTTAGGTAGCCCTTTTTGTCTTTTTTTTCTTTTCATATATTTTAGCATTATTACTCTATTTGTATTTGCTTTTGTTTTCTTTCCTTGATGTTGAAAGTGCCTCAACTTTTGTGTGAGTTATAAATGTATGTTCAACAAAAAAATATATATAAAAAATAAAAACAAAACAATCTCCACACCGATAGATGGCAGTAGCACGGCCGTCGTGTTTACGGAAGTGCTTTACGAAAACGCGTTGCAACCAGGAAGTGGACACGTGAAGGGTATTTAATATAGTTGCGTACATCTGCGATTAACTAACCCTAACATTTAAGAGCGCATCGTTTGTGAATCTGCCGGATACTATTTATTCATATAATAATGGCTGGACGTCTCCCAGTGTTATCCATGCTCGCTTCGCTCGGGATTCGAACAGTAGCGTCGCCATCAGTCGGCCGCCATCGGGTTGCCTTAATGTTTGTCCGATTTAGCAGCAGAAGTGGCAGAAAAACATGGACAGAGCAGAGCGGTGGACACACACACTTCCACCAAGAAGATGACAGAGACTGTATGATGGAGGACGTGGAGGACAAGCTGGAAGCTTTGCTGAAGTAAGTGTACTCATTGTACTTGTAAGTGTACTTATTGCATGATTTTTGTATCCCTTTAATTTAGGTAGCCAGGGACTACACATGGAAATGAACTATAATCTGGTACAGAACATATCTGTCTTTGAGCTGAATGTTTCTGTGCATTGTCCCTTCAAATAAAGACTCAACTACTATAATAAAGGATAGGATAGCATTCATGTATCACACAGTGGGGCAGTTCTGTGGATGCGGTGCAGATTTGACGTACAGTAACAAAAGTAAAACGTAGTAAAAACAATGAAAAACCAAAATAAGTCATAATAGGATCTAGCACATACAGCAGTGCTTTTAAACCACTGTGCCGCGGCACACTAGTGTGCAACTTCACCTAATTGGTCCCAAAAAATTTTTTTGCAAATCAATAATTATAATCTGCAAATAATGTGCCGTTGCTTAGTGCCTGTGCTGTGTAAAACTCGGCAGGGTAACCACGTAATACTCCATGTCAGTAGGTGGCAGCAGGTAGTTAATTGCTTTGGGCGGTATAGCTCGGTTGGTAGAGTGGCCGTGCCAGCAACTTGAGGGTTCCAGGTTCGATCCCAGCTTCTGCCATCCTCGTCACTGCCGTTGCGTCCTTGGGCAAGACACTTTACCCACCTGCTCCCAGTGCCACCCACGCTGGTTTAAATGTAACTTAGATATTGGGTTTCACTATGTCTGGGGTCGGCAACCCAAAATGTTGAAAGAGCCATATTGGACCAAAAATACAAAAACAAATCTGTCTGGAGCCGCAAAAAAATTAAAAGCCATATTACATACAGATAGTGTGTCATGAGATATAAATTGAATTAAGAGGACTTAAAGGAAACTAACTGAGCTCAAATATACCTACAAACAAGGCATTATGATGCAATATGTACATATAGCTATCCTAATTAGCATGTTAGCATCGATTAGCTTGCAGTCATGCAGTGACCAAATATGTCTGATTAGCACTCCCCACAAGTCAATAACATCAACAAAACTCACCTTTGTGCATTCATGCACAACGTTAAAAGTTTGGTGGACAAAATGAGACAGAAAAAGAAGTGGCATAAAACACGTCCTAGAAAGTTATACATGTAAACAAACTAGGGTGAGTTCAAGGACCGCCAAAATTAGTAGGACAAAACAGCGCTCGCCAAATACTCGAATCAGTGAAGCATGTTTAATATAAACAGTGGGATTTATAACAATTAGGGAGGTTTGTGTCATGTTTGTCCTCCTACAGAAACCATATTAAACAAACAAAAAAAAAATCCCCCCTCATCTTTTTCCATTTTTCATACATCTTTGAAAAAGCTCCAGGGAGCCACTATGCGGCTCTAGAGCCGCGGATTGCCGACCACTGCACTATGTAAAGCGCTTTGAGTCAGTAGAGAAAAAGCGCTATATAAATATAATTCACTTCACTTTGTAAAAGTCGGAATGTGTCGGGTGAGACAAGGATGGTTTGTTGTAATCCCAATATGCAGACCACATAGGGAGGCAGTGTGCAGGTAAAAAGGTATGTAATGCTTAAACCAAAAATTAACAAAAGGGAAAGGCAATGGCTATGCAAAACGAAAGTACAACTGAACTGGCTACAAAGTAAACCGATACAGAATGCTGGACGACAGCAAAAACTTACAGCGTTCACAAAGTGCATCTGTTCTTGACATGACAATCAACAATGTCCACACAAAGAAGGATAGCAACAATGTAAATAGTCTTGCTTGCTAACACAAAGCAGGTGTGCGGAATAGCGCTCAAAGGAAGACATGAAACTGTTACAGGAAAACACCAACAAAACAGGAAGGGTCACCAAAATAGGAGCGCAAGACAAGAACTAAAACACTACACACAGGAAAACACCAACAAACTCAAAATAAGGCACGGCGACCTGGTCGAGTTTAATTTTTTAATGTTTTCTGCTGGTGGTGTGCCTCCGGATATTTTAATGAGAAAAATGTGCCTTGCTTCAAAAAAGGTTGAAAAACACTGACATACAGTGTGCACACTTAATGATTGCACTATGTAGCCTAAAAATAATACAACACAAAACACCATCTTGACATTCATATTGCACACTGAGCAAAAATATTGCATCACACTATTTACATTATTGTGTTGTAAAGTCTTAAAGGGGAACTGCACTTTTGGAGGAAATGTTTCCTGTCAAGTATATACTGTATGTTATGTAGTATAAGCACACTCATGTGATAGTTAAGTATGTTGCTCATTTTAGGAATACGGTGGCGCATTATTTTCACAAACGCATGACAAGGTTAACTTTTTCCTCCGACAACATTAAAGTTAAAGTACCAATGATTGTCACACAGAGCGGGCGTGCCAGCAACTTGAGGGTTGCAGGTTCGATTCCCGCTTTCGCCATCCTAGTTACTGCCGTTGTGTCCTTGGGCAAGGCACTTTACCCACCTGCTCCCAGTGCCACCCACACTGGTTTAAATGTAACTTAGATATTGGGTTTCACTATGTAAAGCGCTTTGAGTCACTAGAGAAAAGCGCTATATAAATATAATTCACTTCACTTCACTAGGTGTGGTGAAATTATTCTCTACATTTGACCCATGCCCTTGTTCACCCCCCTGGGAGGTGAGGGGAGCAGTGAGCAGAAGCGGTGGCCGCGCCCGGGAATCATTTTGGTGATTTAACCCCCAATTCCAACCCTTGATGCTGAGTGCCATAATTAGTCCCATTTTTATAGTCTTTGGTATGACTCGGCCGGGGTTTGAACTCACGACCTACCGATCTCAGGGCGGACACTCTATCACTGATTACTACGTACTGCAGACATCAGTGTAGCAAACAAACATAATAAAACATCACTTACTGTACAATGTCTGCTCTCACTGGGATGCTCGTTTAGGTGAAGAATGATTCATAATCCTCGCAAAGAAAAAAGGGGGGTGGAACGAAATCTCTCTTCTGGTCTTTTTCACCATTTCCGGGTCTCAGTTGGCTGTCAAAGTGCACCAACATCTCAGTTCATGTCCACATCATTTTACTATCTAGGTGAGAGGTACGATTTGTAACCTACAGTAAACTTTCACAAGCTCCAAGGCGAGAGAGCGGCTCACCAGCTGATGATGTCAATACAGCCGCATAAGGAAGTTACCCCTCTGTGACAATGCGCCACTAAAAATAGGTTATTAAAGTTAGCGCTAATACAAGCAATATGGCTAATACTTGGTTGATATTCAGGTGCCGAAATGTAAGTGGAGTATTGTTGGCGCTTTTTGGATGGTTATCTATTGGGTGTTATGGTCGGAATATACGCAATGACTTCAGGGCTCCTATTCACTCCATTGTAAGAAACTTGTATTTACGAGTTAGAATGCATTAAAAAAAATACATATTTGTCCTTGTCTCTCATAAGGATTGTGAGTTATGGGCAAAATTCCAAAAAAAAGTGCAGTTACTAAAGAAGCTACTTAGGGCCTCCACAGCATGCATTTTAAATGTTGCTATCATTTCATGTTTTTTTTAGAGAGAGAGAGAAGAATCGAAACGCTACCAAGTATAACATCATCAAGAGGAAGATGAGGCCACCAGGAGCTCCAGAAAGGAAGTTAAGCTGGCAGGCAATTGAACAGATAAAGTGAGGAGCTCTGTTGTTTTGACTCTTTCTTGCTTCCTCCCAGTGCAATGGCATTTGTTTTCGTTTCAGATTTCTAAAACAGGAGCAGCCAGATGAGTGGTCAGTCAAGCATCTGGCTGAAGGCTTCTCTGTCAGCCCTGATGAGATTGTCAGAGTGCTCAAGAGCAAATTTATCCCGGACCCAGCCAGAAAACTCAAGCAGGACGCTAAAGCTATGACTCGGCTCAATCCTCAGGTGTTGCCTTCAGGGTCTGGGGCAGAGCAGAGCAGACTGAAGCTGCACAGAGGCCGCACAGCAGATGCACTCCTCCCCTCAGGAAGTCAAGAAAATAGTTTGGTTCCTGTGGCTGCCCATACTTTAATAGGTGGCAACACAAACTCAGACAATAAATCCCTGGCTGTAGCTTCTGCACCTGTTACAGCTCCATCTCGCTTTAATTCCGCGAGCAACAAAGACGCCACAGAGAAGACGACAGCCGGGGACAACAGTTCACATCCAGCGGAGGAGGAGGAAGAGAATTGGGATGGAAAGGTGTTGTCTGAGGAACAGATTGCGCAGATTTGGGAAATGAAGAAGCCTGCACCTGCGGTGCAAGTCGGGAAGGATTTCTTTGATGGTGAGGGCAATTTTTTGTACAGAATATGAGTACTAGTGTTCAGCAATGCCCGTGTGTTGTGATGAAGATATACTGACCTGCTGCAGATATTTTCTTTTGAAATAGTTAATAAAAGCAAATTATGACTTTCTAAAAAGTTGTTCTGTTCATTTCAGAGAACCAGTCTCCTCCACAGTAGACATTTGATTTGATTTTGTCAGTTTCAGGAGCGTGTTGTTTTTAAGGACATTTTGCAAAAAAGCTAGTCAAAAGTAAAATCTATGACAGCACTACAGTGTTTTTAAGAATCTGCTGCAAAATTACTCAAGTTTTTTTTTAACTAAACTTGCAAGCTACAAACGCCAACAAACCAGTTGAATAGGAAAAATTATGAAAAATAACACGTATTGGTATGTCAGACTTAGCCTTGTCGTGGTTTAACTCTTATCTTACTGACAGGATACAGTGCGTCTCCCATAATAATGTGACCTCGAACTATGTTAAGGTAACGTGCGGAGTTCCTCAGGGTTCGGTTCTTGGCCCTGCACTCTTCAGCATCTACATGCTGTTGCTAGGTGACATCATACGCAAATACGGTGTTAGCTTTCACTGTTATGCTGATGACACCCAACTCTACATGCCCCTAAAGCTGACCAACACGCAGGATTGTAGTCAGCTGGAGGCGTGTCTTAATTAAATTAAACAATGGATGTCCGCTAACTTCTTGCAACTCAACGCCAAGAAAACGGAAATGCTGATTATCGGTCCTGCTAAACACCGACATTTATTTAATAATACCACCTTAACATTTGACAA
The DNA here is from genome assembly GCF_033978685.3 of Nerophis lumbriciformis. Classification (NCBI taxonomy): domain Eukaryota; kingdom Metazoa; phylum Chordata; class Actinopteri; order Syngnathiformes; family Syngnathidae; genus Nerophis; species Nerophis lumbriciformis. Next base: position 56,152,895 of record NC_084548.2, read on the forward strand.
CCAAACAATTACACAAGGCGACTCAGTAAATAATCTGGGTATTATCTTCGACCCAACTCTCTCGTTTGAGTCACACATTAAGAGTTGTTACTAAAACGGCCTTCTTTCATCTCCGTAATATTGCTAAAATTTGTTCTATTTTATCCACTAGCGACGCTGAGATCATTATTCATGCGTTCGTTACGTCTCGTCTCGACTACTGTAACGTATTATTTTTCGTGTCTCCCTATGTCTAGCATTAAAAGATTACAATTGGTACAAAATGCGGCTGCTAGACTTTTGACAAGAACAAGAAAGTTTGATCATATTACGCCTATACTGGCTCACCTGCACTGGCTTCCTGTGCACTTAAGATGTGACTAAGGTTTTACTACTTATGTATAAAATACTACACGGTCTAGCTCCATTCTATCTTGTCAATTGTATTGTACCATATGTCCCGGCAAGAAATCTGCGTTCAAAGAACTCCGGCTTATTAGTGATTCCCAGAGCCCAAAAAAAGTCTGCGGGCTATAGAGCGTTTTCTATTCGGGCTCCAGTACTCTGGAATGCCCTCCCGGTAACAGTTAGAGATGCTACCTCAGTAGAAGCATTTAAGTCCCATCTTAAAACTCATTTGTATACTCTAGCCTTTAAATAGACCCCCCTTTTAGACCAGTTGATCTGCCGTTTCTTTTCTCCTCTGCTCCCCTCTCCCTTGTGGAGGGGGGGGGGGGCACAGGTCCGGTGGCCATGGATGAAGTGCTGGCTGTCCAGAGTCGGGACCCGGGGTGGACCGCTTGCCTGTGCATCGGTTGGGAACATCTCTGCGCTGCTGACCCGTCTCCGCTCGGGATGGTTTCCTGCTGGCCCCACTATAGACTGGACTCTATTATGTTGGACCCACTATGGACTGGACTCACAATATTATGTCAGACCCACTCGACATCCATTGCATTCGGTCTCCCCTAGAGAGGGGGGGGGGTGGTTACCCACATATGCGGTCCTCTCCAAGGTTTCTCATAGTCATTCACATCGACGTCCCACTGGGGTGAGTTTTTCCTTGCCCTTATGTGGGCTCTGTACCGAGGATGTCGTTGTGGCTTGTGCAGCCCTTTGAGACACTTGTGATTTAGGGCTATATAAATAAACATTGATTGATTGATGAAAAAGAGAGGACCTAAAATGGAACCTGGATGAACACTTATAACTAAAAAAAGTTGATAAAATGACTGCATCTGAACGAAGCTACATCAACACCCTAGTTACGTAAATCACATAAAGTCAGTTGAATAGCCCTGCGATATATAAGCAAGATTAAAAAAATGTGATTGTGTTTGTTCAAAAGGCAGCATAACATTTTTGCCAAATTGAATAAAACTGAAACATGTATACATGGGATTAATTTTGTATCCATCCATCCATTTTCTACCGCTTATCCCTTTCAAGGTTGCGGGGGGTGCTGGAGCCGATCTCAGCTACAATCTTAATCTCTTAATTTTGTATGGCAACAGGAAAACTTTTTAGTTGGAACAATAAAAATGGCTCTTTTTAGGGTTTATTACAAAAATAAATGATTTATTAGTTTGTATGTAAAATGATGTCTTTTGTTTTACAAACCAATTACACCGATGTTCTGTGCACTTACATATAAGGTTGGCTCAAATATTGAAAATCCCAATATGCCAAAATGTGTATGCAGTTATAAAAAAAGCCACAAGTAGATAAACATTATTAATTTATTGGCAAACCCAAAGAAAAAATGCCTAAAATGAAAACAGCAGATTTTCAGCAGATACAAAGATGTAACATTTGATTATATTTACAAAACCTCCTTTCTACATTTTATATCAGACTGTAGGAAACATGAGATAGCATAACTTTTATTGATCAAATAAGAACATCCCTCAATGTCTAAGCAACTTCTCTACATTGGTTTTTATGTTGAGGCGTGAAAAACTAAGACTACTGTAAGGGGTTACATGCACTTCAATAGGAGCTCATGTGAAACATACTGTATCATTCATTGTTTTTATCTTATGGAAAAGTGCAGCGTGGGAAGTGTCAAACTGAAACTAGTTATTAAACAGCTGATATAATTAAAAGAATACAGGCCGGTCACTCATCATGTCCTTGCACGCGGCACTTAAACAACCACATCCGAACTACACAACGTTTACTGCACTCTGAACCTGCTAATGACAAATAAATAAAACCTGCATGACATCATTGTAATAAAAACACCAGAAAAACAAAACAGTGAATATGTCTCAGGGGGAGGACAAAGCTTTGAGACATGTCAGTAGTTCTAAGATTTGATGGTATAAATTATTGTTGGATTTGCTTCAAGTCAAATAAAAAGTCAACAACCTCACACCCTTGTGTTATTTACATACCTGCTTCTGTCATCTTGTATGTCTTACAATACTTACATCATTTATTTGCTCCTGTGTGTTTATAGCAAATTCCAAACTGTCTTGAAAAATAAAGTGATATTTGCTATGAAACTATGTACCGTATCCGCTATGAACCGCAGCTTTAGTACAAATCTGTTGGAACCGTCATTATAGACAAGACTAATGAGTACCCAGATTATTGCAGACAAATGTTTTGTAGCTTGAGCACATTTGGGTCAAATGTGACACTTTTGAGCATACACACATTGTGCTTTTAGCAGTTCAACTGCACATAATATTGCCTTGAAAATTCATCAAAAAACAGCTGGCGAGATTACAGATATTGTGCTAATGGAAGATTTTCCCATAAATGCAAATACAGCAAATTTAGACATTATTGCTACTGATAGCCAATCAAATGGAAGCTTCTAGTTGTGCTTCTTACTTCAACCATTAAACTTGAAGAGAGACACACATTTGCAGGCTACTGTAATTTTCCCAATACACACAAAGTGCCCATCAAACAACATTTAAACTGAGGCCCAAAATTGTCAGATTCTGGCCTCATGGACAATCAACAACCTCATAAAAAGTAGTTGTTATAGTAATAAGTAATTGGGAAGTCATTATCCAGCAATCACCTACCAAGCTAATATCACATTTTATGAGACTACTATATACATACAAGTGCAGAGAAAGAACATGCATCTTCGAAAGATGTGAGAATATTTTTAGGAGCGCTCGCCAATGGATAGCAGAGGCAGGCCCCAGGAAGCATTTACATAACCACAATCACCTCCAAACTCATTTCTCCTGTCCTGACACGTCTTGCATCCACATGATAATAAATACACTTGCTGTGATTTACACCCAAGTTTCGACAAGACCATCAACATATTTCCATGTCCAGGCAGCCAGCGTACATTCATGTTACTTCATAAAGGACAGCAAAGTGACACAGACCTTCGGTCTGGCAGCTGAGGTCAAAGATCATTACTCTATGAAAGGAAGAAGTAGCTGGAGACAAATGTGTGTGACAGGAACAAGTCTCCAGTCACCAGGTAGGCGAGAATCCCGTTGAGATGGATTTACAGGCTCTACCTGCTATTCCAACAGGTCCTGTGCAGAGAGTGAAACGGAAACATCTTAAAAGAACATCTCAAAGATATAATTCACAATAATTATCCTGTCCTGACATCATCTCAAAGCCGTGACATTTAGGTGAAGCATGTTTTTCAAAACAATGTTTTTTTTAAAGACTTCCCGCTCATCCAACAAGTTCACATTTAAATGGATCCTCAATGGCTTTAAAAACGTTTAGAAAAAACTTGCAAAGCCCTAAATGGAAAAAAACAGTTCAGCAGCTGAGTTATAAAAATAATAAAACCTCAAATGAGATGAAATGTTCAATCTATTGTATGGCTGCAACTAACGATTATTTTAATAGTCCACTGGTAGTCAGCGATTATTATTTTGATTAGTCGACGTAACAATTATTGCTTATAATCGTCTGTACATGTATGAGTTTGAAATTGACTTGGTTTTGCTTCATTTTAAAAAACATTGTACATATTATCATTATAGTCAATTTAATTGTAACAAACATAAAATACTGAGAAAGAATTGATTATACATATTGTATATAATATGTATATAATTACAGTGAAAAATAAATCAAGAAATTTTAAGTGCAATCAATGTAAATAATTCAATGTATACACCCTGATGATTATCTTGTGTGATGACTGTATTATGATGATAGTATATATCTGTATCATGAATCAATTTAAGTGGACCCCGACCGACTTAAACAAGTTGAAAAACTTATTCGGGTGTTACCATTGTACGGAATATGTACTTCACTGTGCAACCTACTAATAAAAGTCTCAATCAATCAACAATCAAGATGTCCAGTACAAAGTATTTGTATCCAGTACCGTTAGCGTTATTTAGCTCCAATTATTTACATTAAAGAATAAAAGTGTCAACATGAACAATTAATTTTATTAAGCAACAAGCTACAATAACAAATCTTTTGTCAATTTATTTTTTATAAACAATGTTGTCGATTATGTTGACCGAATCTTTTGACTGGCATGGATAGATATTAAACTAAACTACTAAAAGCTGGCATCTGTCATTCCTATCACTGTGTTCCTCTGCAACCTTCACTTTTGTTGTATGTAGCCCTTTATAGAAAACGTATGAACACCCCTGACTTAAAACTTCCTAAATGAGCCAATCAGGAGAAACAGGGGTTCAGTCTTGGTTATCCTACCTCATCAGAGTCGTCATGGAACTCGATCTTTCCATTTGGAGCGTGGTCGTTGTCGAGTGGGTCGTCCGTGATGTCAGCAGCGTTGTCTTCCGCGTGTTGCTGCAGTACAGAGTATCTGTGAACTAAGAACCTGTAAGCAAACATCGTAACACTGTTAGGTTGTTCGATACAACTGTAGGACACAGAAGTAAGAAACTTAAGTGGCTTCCAGAAGAGCACAAGTGAATGCCAGGGAAAACCGTAACATCCACCATGCATCCAGTGGCTCATTTGATAGCAGACAAACTTTACGTGTGTGCGAAGGACAATCGAAGAATAAAGAGCGGATGATGTGCATTTCAGCATTTAAACAAAAAAATAATTTTAAAAAATCATGACATTACAGTACTACTGCAGTAGTGGTAGTCAATGTGGCGAAGGAGTACGAGCGTAGCGTAGCACTTCTTCGATCTGCACCGTAATAAAGCAAAATGAGTCAATAAAGGTTAAAACACCAGCCAGGGGCGTTAAAATAATTTCTAAGCCGCGGACATCTGTCCAATAAAATACACGGAAGCTGCTGATTGGTTGATGGAGCAACAGGGATATAGAGACAGAGGCTGTATCGTCAAGAAGCCAAGGTAAATACTGTACATCATACCAAATAAAACCAGCATATTCTATTGAGTTGTTTTTTATATATGTTATCTTGTTCTCTTTAACAGGCCCCTCTAATACTGACAACATTAGCACTTATTTCACAGTCCTGGACCTAAAAATTTAAGTAAAATGCCCCCCAAAATAGACAGCAGGGATTTTTAGTTTGTTTTCTAACGAGTTTAATCATATTTTGGATTGCCCACTTGTGGGCAGGCCTGTATCAGCCTGCTGACGTTACCTACAGAAGATCGGAGGCAATTTCATTCATGTAATGTGTGTTATGGTAGAATCTTCTTCCCGAATCACAATATATTCACACCGAATTTGAAGGAATAGTCTGCAAGATGGATTGTTTCAAGTTTCAGCAATATAACTAAAGGAGGGGTCCGCCTGCATACATTTCCAAATGATGGGAATAGGAGGAAATATGGACCTCACCAATCAAATTGACTGCCGCAAAAAGGGATGGACCAAGCAAGAGGAGTGTAATTTACAGCGACTATTTTAATGAATCTGACTTGGAAGAAGAATTTTGGTCGCAGTTTGGATGCTTGAGGAAATGCTTAAAGAGAATAAGGAAACACAGGCTATGGTGTCTTTGGAAGAGGAGATAGAAGAGGAGGGAAGTCCGGAAATGGCAATTCTTTCATATTTAATTTTTGGTCATAATGTTAACCATATCAGTTTTAAAGTATAATGGAATATGGTGACAGAAAATGGAAATTAAGTGATCAAAATATTAGTTTAACATGTACCGTATTTTCCGCACTATAAGGCGCACCAGATTATAAAAGCGCACCTTCAATGAATGGCATATTTCAAAACTTTGTTCATATATAAGGCACACCGGATTATAAGGCGCACCTATGCATCCATTAGATGGAGCTGCGCTAAAGGGAATGTCAACAAAACAGTCAGATAGGTTAGTCAAATTTTATTAATAGATTACAAACCAGCGTTCTGACAACTCTGTTCACTCCCAAAATGAATAAACAGCTGTTTTATTATTTTCCCCGAGGTAATGTCAGTGACGTGGTGTTTCGTTTATCTTTTAACAACAGCAAGGTATAACATGCAGTGCAACATTTATATCACATAGTGGAGGGAAACTTTTCCCTGATTCAATAAACAGGTAAAAAACAGTGATACTGTTACGGTAAATCAAACGTTAGTGCAATCACAATATAGTAACACTCGAAATAGTGCAGAGCAATAACAATATATCAATAACTCAACATTGCTCAAACGTTAATGTCACTCGATTAATGTTGTCATTAATGGAGTCAGTGTCGCTGCTGCTCTATTCCTGTGTTCTATTGCGTGACTGATCGTCTTAAGTGGAGATGTCCGATAATATCGGCCTGCCGATATTATCAGCCGATAAATGCGTTAAAATGTAATATCGGAAATTATCGGTATTGTTTTTTTTATTATCGGTATCATTTTTATTTTATTTTTATTAAATCAACATAAAAAACACAAGATACACTTACAAGTAGTGCACCAACCCAAAAAACTTCCCTCCCTCATTTACACTCATTCACACAAAAGGTTGTTTCTTTCTGTTATTAATATTCTGGTTCCTACATTACATATCAATATATATCAATACAGTCTGCAAGGGATACAAAGGGATACAGTCCGTAAGCACACATGATTGTGCGTGCTGCTGGTCCACTAATAGTACTAACCTTTAACAGTTAATTTTACTAATTTTCATTAACTACTAGTTTCTATCTAACTGTTTTTATATTGCTTTACTTTTTTTTTATTTAAGAATTTTTTTTAAATTTATTTATCTTATTTTATAATTAAAAAAAAAAAGTACCTTATCTTCACCATACCTGGTTGTCCAAATTAGGCATAATAATGTGTTAATTCCACAACTGCATATATCGGTTGATATCGGTATCGGTTGATATTGGTATCAGTAATTAAAGAGTTGGACAATATCGGAATATCGGAATATCGGCAAAAAGCCATTATGGGACATCCTTAGTCTTAAGTTTAAACTCTGCGTCGTAAGCGTGTCTCTTAATAGGAGCCATTTTGGGGTCTTTACATAAACATCCATCCATCCATTTTCTACCGCTTATTCCCTTCGGGGTTGCGGGGGGCGCTGGAGAACAAATGGAAATCAAAACGGCACGCCTCGCGCAGTCATATATCCCAGCATGCACCGCGCGCTTCTTCTATGGGGGCGGCTGCTTACCATAGAATAACTTCTTATTCTACGGGGGAAAATGAAGACGGGGGAAAATGAAGTCGGCGGCTGCTTACCGTAGTTGCGATTGATTGATTGAAACTTTTACCTGTTGGAGGCTCAATATTGGTCCATATATAAGGCGCACCGGATTATAAGGCGCACTGTCAGCTTTTGAGAAAATTGGAGATTTTTAGGTGCGCCTTATAGTGCGGAAAATACGGTATGTATGTACTGGCTATGCGGGGAAATGGGCTCCAGTTCTGTAGATGACGTCCCACCGAGTGGGGGCGGTATATCGAGTCTGGCGGTGCAAAAAGGGCGTTTCAAATTCAGTTAGTTAACTACCAATTACTCAAAAACTAATTGATTATATGGGAAATTAATTGTAGATTCAATTTTGGGAGCAAAAATATACATACAGAGAACTGTTAAGAGAAATTTCAATGGGTCCTTTAAGTACAGTTTTCTTATTTAAAGACGTGGGGTTTTTTGGAAGCCCAGAATGGATAAATGCCATCTAAATTCATTTTAATGGTGTAAAATGTATTTGACAAATCATATGTAAAGGCATTACTGTAGATTTAAGGCACAAGTATGTATCTGCAACTTTATCCAAGTTTGCAGCAACATTTAACATGTTCTCAGTGGTTGAGGCTTGTTAATTCTGCTAACCAACTGAACTAACTACCAAGGGGCAATTAAAACATAACTCATCCAGGTGTAAAACCCACACCAACAGGTGACAGCAGTACTGTCGGTGGAGTAATAAAATTACGTGAGGAAAGGGACTCGAACCTGCCACCGCAGACGTATTTCTTGACAAAGAAGACTCCAGCGACGGTGCTCAATAGCATGATGATGACAATTGTTATCACAATGGGTACAGATTTGGAGGAAGAGCCTTTTTTCTGTAAAAAAAACATATTAGGTATGACCATGAATACAGTGTAAAAGCTTCATGACAGAGGCAGGCATAAATACCGACCTGGAATTCAGGGCCCCACAAGTCACTGACACACCTCTGACTGAGGTCAATCTCTTTTCGCTCAGGAATATCTCCCCCCTCACACTTATCTCCGGGGATTTTCCTGTAGCTATGGACGCAGAAAAACATTAGTGACCTAATGATGGCTTACTATATGATGTTGTCAGTGAAGAAGGAGCACTTCTTTGAAAAATCAAAACTGTCTGTTATACAGTACTTTAGTTTTGCTTTCTAATTTCAAATTGAAAAGTTGTCTTTGTGCATTAAATAAAATACTTGCTCATTCCACTGTTTCTGCTTTGATGAGTAGAAGTAGAATAATTTCTGTTATAGAAGGTGCCAGCTGTCACACATCGACATTATTGTTTTTGTCTTGACAATCTGAGAATCCGGTCATCAGAGTACTTAAAAACAGGAATGCACAAGTTGGAGCTGTACCCATGAGTCACCAGTTGTTCTTCTTTGCCATGCAGACAGAACTCCAGCACCTTGCCCATCAGGTCAGGCTCCTCCATGCACTCTGAACTTTTCTCTTTGCGGTAATATCCAAAGTCACTGCAATGAGTCAGTGGCATGGCATCAGTAAGGTGAAAAAAAGAAAGAAAGAAAGACAAAATAATGAATGAAATTATCACAATTACATGTTTTTTGCAAGTTAAATACTCTTTACCACCTCTCTTTTAAATCAATTATTCATTTTATTCAACACTTCTTTTTTTTACTAAAAGGGCCATAATTCCTGTGAAGTTACCAAAAAATCCACCAAAAATAATTCTGCACATAAAAATGTCAAAACATTAAATAAACTTTTTTGGACTTGTTTTTTTTAATAATAAACCAAACAGATTTGAATACAGGTTTGAATTCAGGTTTGAATACAGTTTTTCGAAATAAATAGTTACAATGGAGCTAAGCAAAGCTAAAGCAAACTATTTAAAATGGGAACAATAAAATACTATGGGAATGTGTTAACACACTTACAGGAAAGGGACAGAAGAAGAATGAAGTGACTCAACTCAAATTGAAGTATTTTTTTTTTTAGATCCGTCCAAACTTTCTACTAGTTAACTCCAGAAACATATTTCTAAACCATGAAGCAGATTTAAACATATACTTAAAGCCTATAAATGAGGAACAGATTAGCACAATGTTTTCATCCTTAATAATCTTCAGAGCTAATAAAGACATCCACGGACTAGACAGTGTATTCCTAAAAAAAGCAAAAAAAATACCCTAATTGTAGACCAGATAAATCAACATCCTTTAAAAAATCCCTTCCAAAATGCCTAAATATCTGCTATTGTACATATACATTATAAAGCTGTAGACAAAGAGGAAATTAGTTACTACAGACCAATCAGTATTATTCCTGCTTTGTCAAAAACTCTAGATTAGAAAAAGCAGTGGCAGACCAATTAGTAGATCAACTTGAAACTGAAAATATGTTACATGCCATGCAGTTTAGTTACCATTTAACCATTTAACTGAGACAGCATGTTGCCATCTATTTTTTTCTAGATTTAAGTAAAGCTTTGACACAGTCCATCATTTGATCCTTCTCACCAAGCTTACAAGATACAAACTATTTACAAATACCCTAAATTGGCTAGGAGTTATACTTATCAAGTCGTACTTAGTGCGTGCGCATTCACAACAAACGATCATCTCTTAAAGCTCTTAACATTGATGAGCAACAAGGTTCCATTGAACATTAATGACAATCAGTTTGTGATGCACATGTAACCATTTAGATTTATGCCGACAGCAGTCATCTAAACCAGTGATTCTCAAACTGGGGTACGTGTACCACTGGTGGTACGCGGGCTCCTTATAGTGGTACGCCAAAAAAAATCACTTAAGTAAATATTCAAACACAGGGTTACTGTTTAAACTGTGTGTAATGTTACATTAAATCCACTTGTTAAATAAAACCTCTGCCTTGTTTTTAATTAATATTTAGGCCTACTACGCAACTGAATTTTTAATGTTTCATTATGGTGGTACTTGGATAGGCTGTTAGTCATTATGGTGGTACTTGGAAAGCCAAGTGTTTTCAGAGGTTGTACTTGGTGAACAAAGTTTGAGAACCACTGATCAAAACACATGGAAAAGATCATTAACAATTGACTGACAAGCTAAATAATGGAGAAAGTTGGAAAAAGGCTTAATGAATCCTATATCACCCTGGACATCAAGAAAACGACAACAATGTATTTTTCCATCAAACCAAAACACAAATTATCCTAATACTTAACATTGGATGGAACATATATCGATAATGTCAGTTTAGGTATCTTCCTTTTACATTAGATACCACGCTTAGCTTTAAAAAAACATAAAACAGATGAGCCGCACCATGAAATACAACACTGCAAATTTTAAAAACATGAAGAACTCACTCACTCCCCATTGAAACGAACAACATTAATGTGGACTTCCAATAGATGGCAGTGTCGGATCCCTCACTATAAAACTGTTTTTGGACAATCAGCCTTTTCTATGAAGCTATAACTGAATGGAACACGCTTCCCTCTGAACAATACACATTTTAGAGACGTTTTAAAGAAACAAAAACATAAGATTTTAGAAAACTTTAGTGTTTCCACATGGATGTTTTATTGTGGTTCTGTCCTGGTTTTTGTAATCCATGCTTTGAGTGTGTGTGTGTTTTTATAGTGTGAATTATTTTTTTTCCTGCTGCAGGGATTACAGATGGAAATGAGCAAAAACATGATAACCTGGTAAAGAGTCTCTTTACCTTGTGTTTAATGTTTTACGTGCCGGGTACCTGACATATACACTAATAAACACGCTGTGTGTTAAATATTGTCCATGCATTGAAAGTGGGTTATTTTTCTTTCGACAAAACTTCTACTTCCTGTCTTCTTATGCTAAACTAGGCTAAATGCATTCAGCACCATCTGAATAATAACAAATAAAATAAAACTTGCAATAGGGCAATCAAACAAGAATGTTATAATAGTTCAACCCACTATTATTAAAAAAATAAAGGTTTAGCAAGTTTTAGCCAGATCGTACATCACCATTATTACAAATGATTATTATTGAACATGAAGACATCTATCACATGGCGTGTTATACAAGTCTTACCACAGAAAGTCATCCAGTGTGCACTGACAAGGCGTTGGCTGAGTGGTGATCATATAATCTCGACCATTCCAGCAAACAGAGTCTTTCTTGAGACGCAGAAACTTTTCTTTATAGCCCAGCATGCAGCCATCGTCGGGGTGACTGATGTCATCAGAGTGAGCCAACCACTGAACATAATCACTGTCCGCACCTAAAAAAATGTTTTCCTTTTATTATAATTGTGCTAAACAAACATAACTAAAAATTAAGCTCTGATAACCGAATTAAAAACATGATCAATCTCACTCACAGTCTCTAGTGAGCAGATCCCTGAAGTCAATGGTGGTGGAGATCCAGTACTGGCTGAGCAAACTGTTTTTGTAGCCCCAAATGCTGACATTCATCGAGCGAGCACCAGGCTCTGATGCAAGCCCTGTGAAGTAGATGGGCTCCTGGGTGAAGGTATACGAATGCCAGCACTGCCCTTCGTCAGTAGAAAACCTAGAAAGACATCAAGAAGTGCTTAAATTTATGAAACATAATGAGTTAGGGAGTATTCAATGAGTGAAAAAAACGACTCATATTCTGTAAGCTTTGCAGTCTACAGATTAACTTCAAAGAACTCCAACTATCTATTTTAAAAAAGACCAAGTGAGAGAATATCCTAATTGTGTCTTTTGCATTGTTTCTTAACCATAGGGCCGGTCAATTTTTGGGCCACCAAAAAAGTCTGTTCAATAAGTTGTGTGTTTTGGCATAGCTTTCAGGCAGGGGTTCCTAACCTTTCTGCACACTATGGAGGGGCTTGGGGCCTACTCAAATATTAAAGCTGAATTAGTAATCTTACTTCTGATTTGAATCATATTCAATATTTGTATCTGACCCGACTTACAGTTTACAACCTTGTCAATTGATATGAAACCATGTGTTAATTACAAACACATAAACTTCAGGCTTAGGTCTGGCTGATTAAAAAAAATAAATATAAACCAAATATACTGCAAAAGAAGGGACTCATTACTGAATAGAACTGCATTTACAAACAATTATGTTGTGCTAAAATAAATCAACTAATTTAGTAATAAATATTATTTTTAACTAAACTGTCATCCATCTATCCATCCATCCATCTTCTTCCGCTTATCCGAGGTCGGGTCGCGGGGGCAGCAGCTTAATTAAGCAGGGAAGCCCAGACTTCCCTCTCCCCAGCCACTTCGTCCAGCTCTTCCTGTGGGACCCCGAGGCGTTCCCAGGCCAGCCGGGAGACATAGTCTTCCCAACGTGTCCTGGGTCTTCCCCGCGGCCTCCTACCGGTGGGACGTGCCCTAAACACCTCCCCAGGGAGGCGTTCGGGTGGCATCCTGACCAGATGCCCGAACCACCTCATCTGGCTCCTCTCGATGTGGAGGAGCAGCGGCTTTACTTTGAGCTCCTCCCGGATGGCAGAGCTTCTCACCCTATCTCTAAGGGAGAGCCCCGCCACCCGGCGGAGGAAACTCATTTCGGCCGCTTGTACCCGTGATCTTGTCCTTTCGGTCATAACCCAAAGCTCATGACCATAGGTGAGGATGGGAACGTAGATCGACCGGTAAATTGAGAGCTTTGCCTTCCGGCTCAGCTCCTTCTTCACCACAACGGATCGATACAGCGTCCGCATTACTGAAGACGCCGCACCGATCCGCCTGTCGATCTCACGATCCACTCTTCCCCCACTCGTGAACAAGACTCCGAGGTACTTGAACTCCTCCACTTGGGGCAAGATCTCCTCCCCAACCCGGAGATGGCACTCCACCCTTTTCCGGGCGAGAACCATGGACTCGGACTTGGAGGTGCTGATTCTCATCCCAGTCGCTTCACACTCAGCTGCGAACCGATCCAGTGAGAGCTGAAGATCCTGGCCAGATGAAGCCATCAGGACCACATCATCTGCAAAAAGCAGAGACCTAATCCTGCAGCCACCAAACCAGATCCCCTCAACGCCTTGACTGCGCCTAGAAATTCTGTCCATAAAAGTTATGAACAGAATCGGTGACAAAGGGCAGCCTTGGCGGAGTCCAACCCTCACTGGAAACGTGTCCGACTTACTACCGGCAATGCGGACCAAGCTCTGGCACTGATCATACAGGGAGCGGACTGCCACAATCAGACAGTCCGATACCCCGTACTCTCTGAGCACTCCCCACAGGACTTCCCGAGGGACACGGTCAAATGCCTTCTCCAAGTCCACAAAACACATGTAGACTGGTTGGGCAAACTCCCATGCACCCTCAAGGACCCTGCCGAGAGTATAGAGCTGGTCCACAGTTCCACGACCAGGACGAAAACCACACTGTTCCTCCTGAATCCGAGGTTCGACTATCCGGCGTAGCCTCCTCTCCAGTACACCTGAATAGACCTTACCGGGAAGGCTGAGGAGTGTGATCCCACGATAGTTAGAACACACCCTCCGGTTCCCCTTCTTAAAGAGAGGAACCACCACCCTGGTCTGCCAATCCAGAGGTACCGCCCCCGAACTGTCAATACAATTCAAATGCAAATAAAAATACAGCTTCACCACTTTAGTCATAATTGTTGCACATAAGAAACTTCTCTATGACTTTAGCTCCGTCCGTCCATACGGACCATAGCTGCAAAACAGACAGACTTTTTTGGTGGCCCAAAAATTGACCGGCCCATGGTTAAGAAAGAGGTTGTTGTTGTTTGTTGCCAAGAAAGTGCTAAATTTCCAATGTGCTGCAAGTATTATAAACCCTTATTAGTATCATAATTAAATTACTATAATCCTTTTTATGTATTATGGTATTGTATTTCTGCAACCCGATACAAAAAGATTTAATTTGAAGGTATAGAAGCAAATTCATGCCAAATTTGTATTTAAATTAACAAGTTTTTGCATTGAATCATGTATAGTAGTGGTTCACAAAGCCTATCAGGGGTATAGAAAAAGGATGTATTCGAAGTCTTAAACCCCATGCGAGCTGGTTGGGAAGCTTTAAAGAAAGAAAAAGTAGTAAAAAGCTATTATGTAAAATAGAAATAAAGTACCAAAACAAACAATATGCCCCAACCAAACCTTTCTACATATTATTACAGTACTTACTTGATCTTGTCAATTGGTTCGTTGGGATTGTGTTCCACAGCCACCAGCAGACCACCAGAGTCCAAAATAGCATAATGATGGGGTCCATCAAGAGCCTTGATCCAGGTGTAGCCTCCATCATCAGACACGTACACATCGGGGTTCATCACTGATATCGCATCACCAACACTTGCTGAGAAGATAGTCAAAATGATCAGATATCAAAACGTTCAAGATACCTTCTTTTTTATTTTGGTATTTGATTATTACCGTGAGCTAATATTAGACCCAGAGCATTTGGTTCACTCAGAGGCAGCATGGGGACATTGAGCCTCATAGCAGTACTGTAGGCAGCGTGAATATGAAGACTGCACTGTTGAAACAAATACACCCAGCATTTAGTGACTATAGTATCACCATTACATCATGTTTTTATTATAACCAAATGGTTCTTTCTTTATCCGCGGTTCACCTTTTCTGGGTCTTTAGCTGTCGCGTCACATTTGCTGTTGGCAGGTTTCTGAATAGGAGACCACTCCCCTCCCTGGTCATAAGACACCACAGACTGCACAGAGTTATCTGGAACATCACAAGAGCATACAGTACATGCACGGTCAGCTAATGCTCCTCTTATTGAACAATCCAGCACATATTATGCATACATAGGTTAAAATACTCCAAGGATGACCAATACAGCACTACTAATTATCAAGCAACCACAACGTGTGGATATTAAATAGTAGAAATAAAACAACTGGATATTACTGACTGTATGCAAACATTTAAAACAAGACACTCCATAAAAACTAAACAGCTAATTAAACATTTAGCGAACACCCTGACTATGGCACGTAATAGAGATGTTTTTCTGAGGTAATATGACGAGAGCTGTGTGGCCAAGCCTTGATGTAGGCACAGGTACCTTCAGCCAAGATGCTGGTGATGAAAACTCCTCGCAGGGAGGTGACGTTAGTGAAGTCCGTGTCACCGCCAGTGGTGGTGTAAAGGTGGCGTGCTAATGACTTGGAGTAAACAGTGCCTCGGTCATCTGACACATAAACAGTGCCAAAGCCAGTATCTGAGGAGAAAAACATAAACGAGAGTTTGATAAGGGAGCAGTGTAGTGGTAATACTGAACATTTCCTTATAATGTTGCTTGCTAAAATAACTGCAGGTCACCCGACATTAAATAATATTTGAGGTTCGAAAAATGGACCAAATTTAATTCGAAGAAGTTGAGTTCAAAGGTCTCAAGCTCTTCCATACTAACGTTATGCTAGCAAGAATGGATGGATCTTGCTTTGCTGGAACAGAAATCTAATTGATTAAGTGAGTATTTTGTCCACCACACTGGGGATGCAATGATTATAGATTTTGACTGTACGATTATAGTCAGACTAATAATCACGGTTTCACGATTATCACAATTGTTATGCACTAATTACTTTCACAACAATATATATATATAAAATCACATAACAATAATACAATACCATTATAATAACAGAACACAACAATAGATATAAACAAAACAGTCTCTCTCTCTCTTGCAAATAAATAAAAGTACCCTCTGCTCTGTAAAACATAATTCTGTTATGTTAGTGTTTTACACATGTTTTATTAACTGTTGATGTCTATAGTTTATTCAACACAACAAGAAGATTATACCAAGAGAGAAGGACTGAAAACACTGTGTAGTAGAGCCTTTGCGATTAAATAACTGATGTTTTTACTCACGTTCAATACTAAAACCGGTTGCCTCCTGCATCTCATTATTGCAGAGGCCCCTTATTTATCATTATGAATCAGAAAAATAACATTCATAAATGATAAACAACAGTAATATGACTGGACAGAACCGGAACGCTAACTTCTGTTTTAGCTGAAAATAAGAATATACACACACACACACACACACACACACACACACACACACACACACACACACACACACACACACACACACACACACACACACACGCACGTGAGAAGCAGTATAAAGAAAAATGCGTTGCTGTACGGACTGACCTCCCGGATCATCGACATGCATGAAGACCATTTCATCACTTGCTGCCAGGATAGAGTAGAACTGCTCATGGCCAACAGCAGGCAATTGAGCCATGTTCCAAGTCTCTCCCTGGTCCACTGACACGTGGATCTTACGCAGAGTGCCCTGAAGAGAAACATAAACTAATAACAGAAAGGAAAACTAACTTACAGTAAGTGTACAGAGTGGGTAGTGTGGAGGTAGCTTGACACTGTAATTCTAGCACATGTCAAAATCAATCATGTTTCTATTTTGATTTGAAGCTACTTTAAACTGACCTTGCCCATCATCACAGAAGCAAAGAGGAAGCGTCCACCCAGGCCAAAGGAGTAGATTTTTGTGGCGACAGTTGCGATGGTTTTCCCATTATCAGTTGTCCTCCTAAGCTCAAGCTCTCCCCGGTCATCTAAATAGCACAACAGGGCAAATTAGGAATGGAAATTGTGAGCTGCAAATGTAATAGTAACACATGGTATTAAAGCATGATCACTGACAATGTTATTGAAAATCACCACAGTCCGAAAACAAGATGGCAGTGGTTGTTTGAGGGAACACTTACCACAGGATCCATTGCGATTGGTTGAAAAGAAGATGGCATTTTTTCTCCCCCTGGAATTCAGAGTCAAATGGTCAAGTTTTCCAGGTGCAGGGTTATAAATGTGTTGCAAGCATTAGGAAGGAAACAACCATTTCAGGCTTATTTATGAATGTGCAAATGACTAATCAAGCAACCAGCATACAGACAGACAGTCCTGCCCTTGCTAAATATTTGTTTTGGATTGTGGTGGAACATGACCCCCTTTTCAGTTGCTTTCACACATCTTGAGGAGAGATGATAAAAGTATCACAACACCAGAGAATATGTTGTTTTGGACATAGTTATTAAAAAACAGTAGCATTAAGATGCATACCTTAAAACCCACCTTAATAACCTTGACAACTAACTGGGTTACTAAGGCAGGTATACAAGGAAGTACTGCTGGAAAACAAGCTGGCTGTAAACTCTGCTGCCGAGCAGGTTTACTTGAGGTGCAGCAATAAAAATGACAGGAGAATTGTTGTGAACTTCTTTGCCTTTGTCTGTCTTGGCTGGTATTAAGAGTCATCTATTTGTATTACGACATACAGATATGCATAAAATGAAGTAAACTACAATAAAGTCGGCTTCTTTCACTTCTGCCTAATCTAACGGAACAGAAAATAATATACGTAGTATTAAAAATGCATTTGGGCATACAGATTGACATTCAGGTGTGATGTAACTTAAATGGCGTGACAGTCTAGGCTCTCACCATTTCACCAGACACACCATGTCATGGATCTTTTTCCAGTTAACCCCAAAATCTTCGGTCAGCCAAAGCTCATCCTGAGAACATAAATGAAATTCAGTTTAACAAGTTCAGTCAACTGCAGTCACAAAGTTATCCTCACATGTTGAACAGAGCTGACTATAGCAACGACAATGTTAATAAATGCACCCTAGGTAAACACTTGAATAATTATTGACAGACTTGCAGCTATAAAAAACGAATAGGAAGGCCTTTTGGGCAAAGTCATGTGTTGCGGTTTGAAAGAGAACAAGGAAATAATTCCTTCAGACTTGACCTAGAAATTGCGATTCCCTTCAAATTTTTGTTGCCAAAACACCAAAGAAAACCAAAGAAATGTAAGTCATTCTATCACAAGATAATATTAATTCCTAAATACGATGCAAATACTTTTAAGTAAGAAAGCCTACAAACACACCCCTCACATTTTGGCAACATTACACATTACACATTTGTTTTAGCTTTGCAAAATTCCATGCCCAAGAAGATTAAAAAGTTGCTAGGTGATAATAATAGTATACACACTAAATTCACAATTTGGTCCAGCAGGCTTGTGCAAAATTCCAAATTCAGAATTTTAATTTATATTGTTTGAAGAATTGGATTTTGACTAGAAATTATAGGAAGTAAAATTAAATGTACAGTATTACAATTCAGACAAATCCCCCAGAGCAAAACAATCATTTGTCACATTTAACAAAGGTTTTGGCTTTACAAAACAATCCCTTCAATTTGATACTCGGGGTAATACAATGGAATCTGGGAGAATAAGCATTTTTCCACCGATTTACCATAATTTAAAAGTTGAAACAAAATACAAGTACAGGTATCTGTATTATAAAAAATGCTTTCGTTCTTAATTGTCGATGAAAACATGTGCTTTAATTAAAATATATTGTGTCCAAGAGGTTTCACAGTAATACAATTTCTATGAAAGATGTAAAACAATAAGCATGATTCTGGAATACACCAAAATTATTCATTGGAATTTCAATTTTACTACCTTCATTCGAATTTGAATGGTAATTCCACTTTCTGTTTGCATCCTCGATTTGAGGTCGACATAACTAAGAGGAATATAATATTCTCAGTTCAATTCATTCAACTGTTCAGTTTTTGAGCAATGCTCACTGCTGTCGTGTGATTAAGAAACATATGTTTTTATAGTGAAGGATTGCCTGAGTGTATAGTATTGGCTACTTAACTCATTACACAAACAAAATTACCTTTGCAAACATTAAAGACTTACTTTGTTACCCAGGCCCAGTAGCACATTGGAATTCTCGGGGTTGTACATTATCGGGACGAGTGGGTTGAAGGGCAGTTCTTGGTGGGTAAAACTCTTCCCAAAGTCGCTAGACACAAAGATCCGTGAACTGTGATCTCCAGACACCTCTCCTGTCAAGATCACCTAGAAATACAAAACCAAGACTGATGAAGTAAAATGTCCTATAAAAAGGTTCATACACAGAGTTCTGGAAGGATCTGGACTTCTCTTACTTTCCCTGAATTCTCAGGCCCGATAGCAATGCCAAACTCCGACATGATGAAGGTGTTGTTGATGAGATCTGTGACATCCAAGAAGGTCTTGCCATAGTCCTCACTGGCAGACATGAAGTTGGAGTCAAATCGAATGCTAATGAAAGACTATATAGTTAAACTTACCTTCGATAGAGTTTGGACTGTCCAAGTCTAATCATGAAGAAGGGAACCTGAAAAGTTGTTAAAGCCAGCATGACCTGTCAAAACAAAGCTTTGATCATTCGTGTTCATACCGCTGCGTTTATCATGAGTAAAAGAAAACGAGTAGAGACCACTCACCCCTGTGCCATCTCCAACCCAAGCCAGTGACACGGATCCACTGAGGTCATTGAAGGTATGCTAAACACACACAAAACACAATGTTGTTAGAAGCAAATCATTTAGGCGACAGACTATAACTCTAGATTCCTGATTGGACTTTCAAATTGAAGGTCACACAATCTCAACCAGACAGTATCTCCAGTCCAGATATGTTTTCACTTTCTTGTCCCTTATTTTTAATGCCAATCCTTTGTTCTGTTAACTGATTACATGTTCCTTTCTGCAGCTCATGTTGTTGAGCACAATCGCTGGTGGGACCCTGTGGCAGTAACCTCTAGGGGGGAAATGATGGTGCTGAGCCTTTTATCAATTGACTTAAGATTCTTAAGACCCTGTAGTTGGGAGTTTGATCACATGAGTTAGAGCAATAAAAAGCACAACATTAACATTTTGAGCTGTCACTCTCATTCGAAATCTGAGCAGTAAGCAAATATAAACAAGACCTGTTGATGTCTTAAAAAATACAAACTAATAACTGCCACACTGCCAGTCACAAGGTCCCCCTCCGAGTGCTCATTTTGTTTTAGAAAACAGACTCTTATGAGCAAACACAAACTACAGGCACATCGTCAGGATTTAACAAAACATAGAACATGGCATTAGTGTACTATTTGAAATAGAAAAGCACGTACATGTATCCATGTTGTGTTCTTTACCATTCTGAACATATCAAAAAATTATGGATTTGGGTAAACGGTAGCAGTAATACTGGCAACATGTGGATAATAAGGGAGCGTATGGGGTGTGATTGTATGAACACTGTCTTGTATGACTTAAGAGTGTCATAAAAGATATTGGATGCAAAATTGCATGGTCATGGAAGAATGTGCTTGTCTGTTGCTGGTGTGAAAGCAGGGGATTCTCTAAAGAAAGACTTAAAAAGTTGCTACAATATTTTTTAATTTAAAAAGAGTTACAAAAAGAGACAACAGGCATTATATCAAACAGATTTTTGATTTTGATTGGACGGGTCATTGTGAAAATGCTTAAACGACAATTAAAAAGTATGTTGGCGTTCGGGTGTTGGTGGTTAAAGTCATCTAAAATAATTTGTGTTAAAAAAAAGGGGGCAGAAATATAAGAATATTATTCTTCCATCTGCTCTATTCTGATCATGGAAATGTATAAGAAACAAAAAAACAATGAAAGAGTGAACTGTACGTGGCTTGTATATATGCATTTTCATGAACGGAATAAAAAAATAAATAAAATAGAAATGATGAGGTGGAAAAAACACATTTTGTGACGCTGTAAAGTGTAACTGGAGCCCAGTGTTGGTAACTTACACGGTGAGTGTTGTTGTCTAACTTGGTTTCATATCCTTGAAGAGCGTCGCAGGAGGCGTCTGAAGGGGCGCTTCTCTTCCTTATGTTGTGTTTTTGTGGAAAAGGCAGCCAAGCGGGCAAAGACCGCTTTGTGATTTTCGAAGCTCGGTTCGAACCCCTGACAAAAGCCGCCCGTCCGGACGGTTCAGACCCCGACAGAAAATCTGAACCGGTTGTCAGGGTTAAGCAGCATAGCAGCAAGAAAGCAGGCAGCGAAAGTCCCATCCTCAACGCCAAATGTCACTGGAAAATATCAAATCTGGATTTAAAAAAAAAAAAAAAAAGTGTTTGTTTATTCAAGTCAATTGAAGGTCGCTATACGATCTCCTGTACGGATGACATCAACAAAATAGTAGTCCTTCAGACAACGATCATTTCAGCGTGTGAAACACACGCAGAGGCCTCATTAATCCACTAATGTGTCCCCGGCGAGGCAGCGAAATAATGTCGAAAATATTATTAGAAAATATGAAATTCACGATGATATCTCAACGCCAATTAGCAGCCTTGTGAACACCTAGCCAACATGATGCACTGTACCAGCAGGCAAATTGTGTCTTTGGGTCTCTGCCACTCCGCACTGACAAGCGATGATGTGATTGGTTGTTTAACCAGTGGAGTCCACCTACCCTTCAATTTGATTGGTTGAATTCTAAACGGGTGGCGCCCACTACGAAGATTGTCGAGATTGTCAAGGTAGGTTGAACAAAACTACCATGTACAGTAAACCAATATATGAGAATTTCGATTATTCACTAAGAGGAAACAAGCTCTTCCAAAAGAGAATTGATCTGCGTACCCGGTAGGAATTTGTCGCTTCGATGCAGCTACTGAATTACATCTAAGGTACTTATACCCTCAGGCAGCCCATGACAATAATAAAGTATAAAGGACACGTATAAACCACATCACCGCCTTAGGATCTTCAGAGAGCTGAAACGCGATGTTTTAAAAGCAAGACAGATAAAAGCTATACATTTTTTTAAATGTCTTTCATGCAATATAACTAATGATGCACACATCATGTATAATATATAATATATATAATATAATATGTATAATATATAATATAATATAATCATATTATAACATATTATGATATATACAATATAATATGTATCATATATAATATAATATAATCATGTAATATATATTAAAATTGTCAGCTTTGTGATTGTCTTATATCGGCACTAACTATCAAAAAAAGCTAAATTGATTGAATTTATTGGCTGATAATCCTGAAAATACTTTTTAGTCTCGCTGTAGTCCCAAATTATATTTGTTAATTTTTGTGTGTTATTAAATTAGCACATGTGATGGGACAGTGGTGGCTCCCAGTAAACTCATGACTATTGGTCATGTGTTGTGGGCCAAATTCTTCATAACCTCTGCCACAAATAATAGGAATCTTGAAGTGTCTCACACATCTCGTACGTAACTTGGTGGGAAGGATAAATGAAACTGTTTGTCAAAGAAGGGAGGATCAGGTCATGTGCTGAGTTATTTGATTATGTTCCTGTTGACTCTCTCGCTAGTGGCCAAACCAGTCTGACATGTTGCAATTATTCAGCCACAAAAAGCTTTCTACCCTCGGTTGCTAAAACAAAAAAGTTGTAGAACAAGTTTGAAACTATTTAGAGCTCCCACAAACCACGGCCTTATTAAACGGGAATATATTTATTTATATCTTGACTCTAATGTGGAGAAGGGTGTTGACAACCTTACTCTAACAGACCAATCAACTATTGAATGGCGGCGAAACAAAGCCACTTTTATTCTTCGAGATATGTTGCCGTGCAAGCTGTGCCTCTCAACAAAGAGCCCAAACTTCCTTGTTTGGCAGCACCGGGCAAATGTGGAGGATGGAGCAGCTTGTATCAGAATGTCTTTGCTTGCCAATCTCAAAAGGAGAGACTTTGTTTTGAACTATGTGTGGTGAATTTGCTTTTGCCTTTAGGGTCTGGCTTCAACTATCAAATAACCATTCTGGTACAGTCACCTGACTGGTCTGAAAGGTTACTTCGCCCCTGAATCCCTGAAGAACACCTGAGCAGAACAATCAATGATATAGACCTAAAGAAAAGTAATTAAATAAAAACCTATAGTGAGGAATGAAGCATTATTTGTGTCTATTCTAAAGTCACATTTATCTCTTCATTGTGTCGTATCCAACCAGTCATTTCTACATTTTCTCCATGGTTATCGGGTATAGCACCGAATTTTGAGCCACCATACACAAAACTCCTGAAGGGCCCTCCATTCCACCCTAAACCCAACACCCCCCATACACACTCTTGGTATGTTCACATGCACTAAAAACAAAAAATTGCATGAATTTTGTGGAAACCAGCTTTTTAAAACATATGTAAAAACCTTAACACATTTTTTTTGTTTTGAAAGTAAATGACAGTAGACAGAAGTACCTCAACTTACTGATACTTTATTTGTTACATGGGACAATGCACATTAATGAACAGATAAAATGTAAATGTGCCAGATTATAGCCAAAGGCTAGTTTCCATCTGTAGTCTCCGACAGGTTGATAGTATACAACAAGGTCCATTAAAAACTGAAAAGTAAGACTGGCACCAACGTCAGCCATAAAGAATACAAAAAAATACATAAACTCAGATGCAGAGCATATTGGTGCAATACAATGAGGTCCATAAAAAAATAGATTTTAACTAAAAAAAAATGGGATTAACATATCTAAAACATATCTAGACAAGCCCCCTAAAATAATTAGGTTGTGTTTTTAAATAAATAAAAAAGTTTTTGGTTTTGTTATTTTACAAAAAATAACAACAAATTCAATATAAAGTGGCCAGAATATTTTTTTTTTTTTAAACTACAAATATTGGGGTGACTTGTCCAGGGTGTACCCAGCCTTCCGCCCGAATGCAACTGGGATAGGCTCCAGCACCCCCTGCAACCCCGAGAGGAAATGGATGGATGTATGGAATAATAGGTGACAAAATAAATGGAAATCTCATGTAAAAAATAAACAACATAAGGTGGCAAGAAATACATCAATAATGAATAAAGACAAAAATAATCACGCCATTGTCTTTACTGCTTGCGATTGTTACCATATCTGAGTTATTGTGTAGAAATAAGGGGAAATTACTACAAAAGTACACTTTATTCACTAAACTGTGTTACAAAAGACGTCAGATAGAATAATACAGAATTTTGGAAATCGAGAACACTCAAATCCTTTATTTATTGAATCAGGAATATTGAAATTCAACAATTTAGTGAATTGGCAAACAGCTAAAATTATGCACAAAGCAAACTATAACCTGCTCCCAAAAATGTACAACAATTCTTCTCAATAAAAGAGGAGAAATTTAGCCTCAGAGAAAGATGTAATTTAAAACATCTAGATGCTCATACAGCACTTAAAACCTTTAACATATCATCCATCCATCCATCATTATTTTTCCGCTTATTCGAGGTCGGGCCACGGGGGCAACAGCCTAAGCAGGGGAGCCCAGACTTCCCTCTCCCCAGCCACTTTGTCTAGCTCCTCACGGGGGATCCCGAGGCGTTCCCAGGCCAGCAGGGTAACATAGTGTTCCCAAAGTGTTCTGGGTCTTCCCCGTGGCCTCCTACCGGGCGGACATGCCCTAAGCACCTGCCCAGGGGGAAGTTCGAGGGGCATCCTGACCAGATGTCCAAACCACCTCATCTGGCTCCTCTCAATGTGACTCTGAGCTCCTCCCGAATGACAGAGGTTTTAATACCCTATCTCTAAGGGAGAGCCCCGCCACCCGTCGGAGGAAACTCATTTCGGCCGCTTGTACTCGTGATCTTGTCCTTTCGGTCACAACCCAAAGCTCATGACCATAGGTGAGGATAGAAACGTTGATTGACCGGTAAATTGAGAGCTTTGTCTTCCGGCTCAGCTTCTTCTTCTCCACGACAGATCGATACAGGGGTGTCAATCTCTTTAGCATACCAGTTTGTGGAATTGAAATATGAAATGGATTAATCAAATAAATCAAAGTTCTATTTTGATCCAGTTGAAGAAACAGTTCAAACTCACGGTGTTTAACAAAGTACAAAGATTAATAACTTTGATAAACCTTTTGAACCCTATTGGAAATTAAATAATCTAATTTATAGTTATTTATTTATTTTAAGAACTGTATTACTTATGGAGTAAATTGTGTTACAAGATGAGAACAGGAAGTGAATCGAATGTGTTAGTTATTGCTATGAAATGGAAGAGGGGTAGAATTAGATAAAGTCTGCTTCTTCCTACTCCTTTTTGAACATGTTTAAAAGAGAAACTG
Organism: Nerophis lumbriciformis; assembly: GCF_033978685.3. Lineage (NCBI taxonomy): Eukaryota > Metazoa > Chordata > Actinopteri > Syngnathiformes > Syngnathidae > Nerophis > Nerophis lumbriciformis. Next base: position 56,178,408 of record NC_084548.2, read on the forward strand.
AAAATGGTGATGTATCATGTTGTAGCTCTATGCATGATGTTCGGAATAAACCATTATTCACTTAAATATGATTATATATTTCTAAGGTGTCCCTTTACTGAGTGTAAAGTAAAGATTAGCTGATTTGTGTGTATCAACTTAATTATACAATATTATAATTTTGATAATATAGTTATGCATGCTTGGGGATTAAGCCTCCCTTTGTCTTTAAAAACTAGTGAAGCCTCTGTTTGTAACTTTAATCAGGGTTCCTTGAATGCAACACGGTTATAGGCAATGAAATGTAAAAGTGAAACTTTCATAACTTTCTGCTATGCTTTACAAATGTGACAAAAGCCCAAGGGCCCCCTGTGCTTGGAGCCCTGGTGCAAAATCTCCATTTTCCCCACCATTTTGACGCCCCTGGTCACAGGTGAGCTGAAGACAACCCCAGCTGACATTGGGCCAGCTGGACTGGCCATCAATCAATCACACATATCGACCATTCTCACTCACAGTTAGATTGTCCAATTAGCATGACATGCATGTTTTTGGGATGTGGATGGAAGCCACGAGTACTTGGAGAAAATCCAAATATAAATATTGCAAATGATGTGTAAGTTTTATTATGTACATGTAGGCTACATGAACAATGTGATTGTGACTGGGCTTCACATTTCACACAGGCTGTATGCCAGGGCAGCTGCCTTAACAGAGGATAACCAGATTATGTTGCTTGAACAAAGCAAAAGGTGAGCAACTTCCTGCAGTCAAATATGAATATCTTGAGATAGATGATTATAGGTCAGAATGTATGAATATTGAATGTGGAATTCCATAAGGTTCGATTTTAGGACCCAAACTTTTTATTTTATATATAAATGATATTTGTGAGGTTTCGAACATTTTACAGTACGTATTATTCGCAGATGATACAAATCCATACTGTTCAGATGAATTGAAAATCTTAGCTGATAATATTGAAGAGGAAATAGTTAAACTAAAATTGTGGTTTGATGTAAATAAATGATCTGTAAATTTGGAAAAGACTTAATGTATGATATTCAGTAATAAAAGGAAGGTAAAAGTTAGTTTATCCATAAATAATGTGAAAATTGAGAAGGTGTCTGAAATCAGATTTCTTGGGGTCATCCTAGATGAAAAGTTGACATGGAAAGCTCATATATTGCATGTGAAAAATAAGGTATCTAAAAGCTTATTTATTTTGATCAAGGTTAAATACAGTTTCCCGTATAATGCAATGAGAATGTGATATTGCCCAATAATTCTACTTTATTTCAACTATTGTGCAGAAATATGGGAAAATACATATCACAGCAACATAATGCCTTTATTTAGACTTAGACTTAGACAAACTTTAATGATCCACAAGGGAAATTGTTCAACACAGTAGCTCAGTTACAATGATGGAAAGTGTAAGGATGGAAAGGACAATGCAGGTATAAATAGACTAATATAGCGATAAAAAATCTAACATATATACGAATATATACATAATATGTGTACAGAATAATATATATACAGATATATTATATTATGTCCATAACATATACACAATATATACAATATACAATATATACAACACATGTACAATATTACAGTATATACAGTATATGTGACAGCAGCAGCATAAAATAGAGAGTAGATCCAGCAGGAAATAGAAAATAGACATTATAAACAAAGAGAAGTAGCTAACATGGCAGGTGTCAGGTAATAGGCAGATGTCATCTATTGCTGTATGGCGAGTGATTATACAGCTGGATGGAGTGTGGAATGAAGGAGTTCTTGAATCGCACAGTGCGGGAAGGAAGTTGAAGGAGCTTGTTGGAGTATGAACTCCACTGTCCCTTAATTGTCAGGTGGAGTGGGTGGACAGGATTGTCCATGATGGCCAGCAGTATTTCTTTTACAGAAAAGAGCAATTCATATTATTTTTAAAGTATGATATAGAGACCACACAAATCCACAAATAGGTCAGGATTATTAAAACTAAAAGACATTGTAGAATTGCATACTCTATTAGTGAGGTTCAAAGCTAGAAATAAAGTTATTCCGAATGACTTACAAAAGTTATTCGTGTTCACGTCTGATCAAACTGATTTTTGATTTTGATTGGAAGTGTCATTGTGAAAAGGCTTAAATGAAAATTAAAATGTATGTTGGAGTTCAGGTGTTGGTGGAGGGAACAGTGATTAAGTCATCTAAAATAATTTGTGTTAAAAAAAAAGGGGCAGATAAATACAAGAATATTATTCTTCCATCTGCTCCTTTCTGATCATGGAAATGTATAAGAAACAAAAATACTATGAAAGAGTGAACTGTACGTGGCTTGTATATATGCATTTTCATGAAAGGAATAAAAAGAAATGATGAGGATGATGAATGAATAAGGAATGAGGATGTGGATGTCAACAACATCGATACATTTCTGGCAGAAAAAACACTACACCTATTATATTTAGAAAGTGTACTAACAAAAACAAAACAAGCTGACATTGCTGAAACAATGACAAAAACATCTACATAACTGAACGTCTGACAAAATGCAACACTGACATTGACAAGAAAGCATGCAACGTAAGGAAGCAGGAAAGAATTCAAGGCATTTCAAGGAGTGCAAACTGTAAAATGTACATGGAATTAAATGTGGGATCAGAGGAAGCCAAAGTACAAAGTACCTTGCCCTATTGCAGAATTGTTGGTGTTTTTTTAAGCATATTCTACAACCTTTTGCCCTAAATCAAGAATTTTAACAAAATGGCTAAATGAACCAAAAATATCAATACCTATTGGCTAGATGAGACCAAACCAATCAGACTGCGCTAAAAAATAGTACCGTGGCCACTGATTGGCTCAGCCTCAGACAGCATTATTATTGGCTGCAAACTCCCATCCCTCCACGACCTGTTCTCCTCCAGGACCAGGAGGCGTGTGGGTCGGATCACAGCTGACTCGTCTCACCCTGGACACAAACCAGACCCACACCTCCCGCCACCTGAACAGTTTTTTCCCCTTGGCCATTAGGCACATGAACAATAACAAGATCCCATAGCTCAGTTACAGCTCATGTTATTCTATTCTGTGTTATATGTGTTTTATGTTGCACGATTGGACCAATCGGGTTTGTGAACCTGTTCTCAAACAATTGCAATAAAAACTATTCTGATTCTGATTCTATATTGGATTAAAAGAGTGTAAATGTGACTAAAGGGTGTTTTTTCATGTCTAGCTCTCAAAATGTTGAAAAACATATAGCAAACAGTTTTTTATGCTCTCGCTATGAAAATATTAGATTTATTTATAATGATTCCTACTTTGCAGCAATTAATTTATCGTGGCCATGTCTGGAACCAATTAATAGAGGTATACAAGGGATTATGTACTTATTGTCAAAGATATCAAGGAATTGGACAAATAGAAGACATCATCTCGGAAATATGAGGGATTATGTCTTGCAGCTGGCCTGGAAACGCCTCCGTGTTTCTCCCGTACAAGTGGAAGAGGTGGCTGGAGACTGGGATGTCTGGGCTTCCCTTCTGAGACTGCTCCACCCGTGATCCCGACCCACATAAGTGGAAGAAAATGGATGGATGGATAAAATCTTGCTGTTTTTAGGATTTTTTTAATGAAACTATTGTGCAATATTAATCAAATTAACCATGGTTCTCAAACTTTATTCACCAAGTATCACTTCAGAAAAAACGTGGCACCCCAAATACCACCATAGTGACCAACATTAAAATACAATAGTGTAGTAGGCCTAAGTATTATCAATCAACGTTTATTTATATAGCCCTTAATCACAAATGCCTCAAAGGACTTCACAAACCACAACGACATCCTCGGATCTGATCCCATATCTGGGCAATTTAGGGTGACCGGTGCAATGAATGCCGAGTGGGTACGGTTAATAATCTGAGAGTCCAGTCCACAGGGACGTCAGCATTAATTATATTAATTAAAATCAAGACAGAGGTTTTATTTAACGAGTATATTTAATATTTTTGGCTATTGTAACATTACACACAGTTTGAACAGTAACACTGTGGAAATTAAAACATTGTACTTTAATCAAGTGATTCTTTGGCATACCACTAGATGGAGTCCGCGTACCACTAGTGATACACGTGCCACAGTTTGATAATCACTGGCTAAGGCTTAGAACACGAGACACAAACTGAAGGCCCGGGGGCCGGATCTGGCCCGCCACATTATTTTATGTGGCCTGCGAAAGCCTTGAAATAATGTGCATCAAATAAAGCACTTAATCTTTCTTACAAAACATATTTCCATTGTTCTTTAAATTTTGACCGAAAGATTGCATGTACTTCATACAATTGCATGTCTTTTACACTTGAGAATTGTCTGACCAGGCAAAGAACATTGTGTTAACACAGGGGTGTCCAAAGTGCGGTCCACAGCTATAATTTTGGTATGAAAAACAACAGTAAGAATGTAAGAAAAAGAGCAAACTTTTGTGATGTAATGAGAAAAAAGTTGAGAAAACGAAACAAAAAAAACTTTCCCACCAAGGGTCCATCCATCCATCCATCCATTTTCTACCGCTTGTCCCTTTCGGGGTCACGGGGGGTGCTGGAGCCTATCCCAGCTGCAATCGTACAGAAGGCGGGGTACACCCTGGACAAGTCGCCATCTCATCGCAGGGAAAATAAAACCAGACATTTATATTTAAAGACAAACATTGGGGTCAGCTTGGTGTTATAAGTGACAAAGTATATTATTATTAGTTATTAGTATCAAAAGTTCAGCTTTTCATTTTTTTAAATGTATTTTTACTGTATTTTTTTACCCCTCTAATAATAACAGTGCACTTTCTCAACCATCACACAAAGCTGATACTAAATTGTCTTTAAATATATATATATATATATATATATATAGTACAGGCCGAAAGTTTGGACATACCTTCTCATTTCAATGCGTTTTCTTTATTTTCATGGCTATTTACATTGTAGATTGTCACTGAAGGCATCAAAACTATGACACCTGTGAAGTGAAAAACATTTCAGGTGACGACCTTTTGTAGCTCATCGAGAGAATGCCAAGGGTGTGCAAAGCAGTAGTCAGAGCAAAGGGTGGCTATTTTGAAGAAACTAGAATATAAAACATGTTTTCAGTATATTTCACCTGTTTTTGTTAAGTACATAACTCCACATGTGTTGATTCATATATATATATATATATATATATATATATATATATATATATATATATATATATATATATATATATATATATTTAAAGACACAACTTAGTATCAGCTTTGTGTTATAGTTGAGAGAGTGCACTATTATTATTAAAGGTGTAAAACCAACATATTATATATATATATATATATATATATATATATATATATATATATATATATATACACACACACACACACACACACATCTGTATATATATATAAATTTTATATATATATATATAAATATATACACACACACGCACACACACACACATACATATATATATATATATATATATATATATATATATATATATATATATATATACATATATATACATATACATATATATATATATACATATATATATACATATACATACATACATATATATATATATATATATATATATATATATATATATATATATATATATATATATATATATATATATATATATATACACTGCTTAAACCTTTTTTTTTTTTTACAAAATAAAAATGTACCAATTTGGCTTTTTACCATGCTGCCCTTGGTGAAAAAGTTTGTATGCACCCCTCCATCCATCCATCCATTTCCTACCGCTTGTCCGCCCAGTATTACCATAAATTCCAGCCCCTTTTTTGTTAGAATAAAATGCTTGTTCCTCTGACTTATGATTTCCAAAACCAAGTACGTTATCTACATAAAAACTAATAATCAAATGCATTGGGAATATTGTGTGATAATATCACGAAGAGATTACACGTCAATATTCATATTCACTGTACCAAATGGCCCTCGGAGAGCAGCCGTCCCACAATGAAAAACGAGTTTGGACACCCGTGCCTTCGAGCTTGAAAGAGTTGGAACATTGTAGCGTCTATTAAGCACCACGTCACTGAGACATGAAGACCATAGCCTTTTATTATGCTCAAGACCACTTGGTCCTTGCAAGTATGCCTCAGTGGCGTCCCCTGCCGACGTCCTAGCACCGCGAGTCACGTGACACCCACAGGGACCCGAGCTGAAGTTGTAGAAAAACTTTTGACAAGTTCGGAGACAATCGAAACCAAAGAGGACTCACAACTTTAGTTTTGTTTGCTTTGTTTCCCCCCTTGTGGTGAAACAATGGAGTCTATTGCCCAGGTAACAACAGCACATATCGATCGAGCACTTTTATGTAAACACGCCTGTAACCAATGTAGAAATGCTTCATTTTCTTCTTTACTTTGCCTCCTCTGTTTACCACAGAAAGTGCTCACTTCTGGATTTACTTTCGATTTGGGTCCCCTTAAAGAGCCGTTGGCATTTATTCGTTTGCTCGAATGGGTAAGTTTGAACTTTAAAAAAACGCTGTGTCCATATGGAAGCTTTGCGGGGGCTGCTGTGTCTCATGATTATTGCATCCTTGCGGTCGACGCTGACATACCTCTTAATTTGGTCCACGCTGCGTGTCTTGTGACCAACGAAAACTATTTGCGTTAAAAACACTTTTGTATAGAATTAAGTTGTGCTGGTTATATATTTCTCCTTCCACGGAATTTGCCTGTCAACTTCTAGCGCTATTAGCTAGCTAAAGCGATGTATAGCATGCTAAGGTGTTAGCATACTAAAATAGTTTAGATCAGGGGTCCCCAACCACCGGGCCGCGGCCCAGTACCGGTCCGTGGATCGACTGGTACCGGCCGCACAAGAAATTGATTTTTTAAATATATATATATATTTTTTTAAATTAAATCAACATAAAAATCACAAGATACTAGTGATGGGTCCGGCAACACCGATGCATCGGCGCATGCGTCAAGCTCATAGAGCAAAACCCTGTGTCGGTGCGCGTACCGCTTTTAGAAAGTCACGTGAGCGATCATGAGCTGTTTTGGTCACGTGACCGATACGCGAACTGTGTCACACTGACGCCTCCTCTGTGCCCTGTGAGCGGGTCTTTTCTACGGCCGGAGAAATAATAACTAAGAAGAGAAAGCGTCTAAAATTGAATACTTTGGAAAAACTGTTTTTTTTAAAAATAAAAATGTGTAAAAAAAAAAAAAAAAAAATTTCCACAAGCATCCTCATTCACAACACGTTTTCTTAGATTTCCATGTTCCACCCGGACCACAGTCTTGGGGGCGTGCCTTATAGGCACTGCGTTTATTGTCCTCCACGAGCTGTCGTCACATCTGCTTTTCCTCCATTCCAACATCGTGCCGGCCCGATCACAGAATATGTGCGACTTCAGCACGCACACACACGTAAATGCAACGCAAACTTGGCCAACAGCGATACAGATTACACTGACGGTGCCCGTATAAATAACTTTAACACTGTTAGAAATATGCGCCACACTGTGAATCCACACCAAAGAAGAATGAAACACATTTTGGGAGAACATCCGCACAGTAACACAACATAAACACAACAAAACAAATACCCAGAATCCCATGCAGCCCTAACTCTTCCGGGCTGCAATATACACCCCCGCTACCACCAAACCCCCCCCTCCGTGTGTCGGTTGAGGTGGACAGGGTTGGGGGGGTGGGGTTTGGTGGTAGCGGCCAAAAAATATTTGTTTCTTCGCTGTGTGTTACGTCTTCGACGCATGGTTGTGGTTGTCGTGTTCCTTCCAAGGCAGGAGACAAGAAGGAGCGGAGTGCAGGTAGGATTTTAAGTATATTTAATAAATAAAAGGCAGGACAAAAATACAAAAACAGAGGACGCTAGCAAGCGTGGAGCTAAACAAAAAAACCAAAATGTCACCAAGGGTGATAAACAAGGAATGCTAGCGTGCACAAACTTACTATGAGGAGAAAACCAGGGGAAACGTAAATGTTGCGTAGAGCAAACATTGACCCAGCACTTACTGCTGGGTGACAGGAAACTATAAAGGGGAGTGATTAGCCAAAACACCTGGTGGAAACACTAATTGCCAAAACTAAGACAGGTGAGGAGAATCAGTGCCCATGGAAACCAGCAGTAAACAGGGAAAGAGGGTGCACCCAGGAAACAGACTAAAACCATAAACATAATCAACATAATTCATGCCATGATCCGGGTAACGGATCATGACATAACCCCCCCCTTAAGGGACGGATCCCAGACGTCCCAAACTAGAAACCCCTCCCCAACAAAAAAAACCCAGAAAGTCAAAAGTCACGGGAGGGTGGAGGGAGGACTTGGTGGTGGGCCGCCAGGCCACGTGTCCCCGAAGCCACCGGGGACAAGTCAGGTGGCGGCGGCGGGTGGATTGTCGCCGCAATCGTCGAGGCGGGCGACCTCGGAACGGCCATGTCTGTGGCCGTTGAGGAGGCGGACGAGACTGGCGCCAGAACTTCAGCAGTCTTTGAGTCCTGTACCAAAGTCTGGGGCGTCGCTGCTGTTGGCGCCAAAAGCGTCCATGAAAAGTCCAGAAACGACAAGGTGGGCGGCGCCGTGGTGCGGCCCGCCGGACAAAAGGAGGTGGGCGGCGCCGAGGTGCGGCCCGCCGGACACGAGGAGGTGGGCGGCGCCGTGTTGCGGCCCGCCGGACACGAGGAGGTGGGCGGCGCCGTGCTGCGGCCCGCCGGACACGAGGTGGGTACGTCGTAGGCGAGGCAGGCGCGGGAGGCGTCGTCGCCGTGGTAACAGGAAGCGTCGTCGCCGTGGAAACAGGAAGCGCCGTCGCCGTGGAAACAGGAGGCGTCGTCGCCGTGGAAACAGGAAGCCTCGTCGCCGTGGAGGCGTAGTCTCTGTCGGCGTGGGCGGAGCCGTCGCCATGGAAGCAGGAGGCGTCGTCTCTGTCGGCGTGGGCGGAGCCGTCGCCATGGAAGCAGGAGGCGTCGTCTGTCAGCGTGGGCGGAGCCAGAGGCGGAGCAGGCGGCTCGTCTGTCGGCGTGGGCGGAGCCAGAGGCGGAGCAGGCGGCTCGTCTGTCGGCGTGGGCGGAGCCAGAGGCGGAGCAGGCGGCTCGTCTGTCGGCGTGGGCGGAGCAGCCGGCTCGTCTGTCGGCGTGGGCGGAGCCAGAGGCGGAGCAGGCGGCTCGTCTGTCGGCGTGGGCGGAGCCAGAGGCGGAGCAGGCGGCTCGTCTGTCAGCGTGGGCGGAGCCAGAGGCGGAGCAGGCGGCTCGTCTGTCGGCGTGGGCGGAGCCAGAGGCGGAGCAGGCGGCTCGTCTGTCGGCGTGGGCGGAGCCAGAGGCGGAGCAGGCGGCTCGTCTGTCGGCGTGGGCGGAGCCAGAGGCGGAGCAGGCAACGGAGTATCTGCGGGTGGTGGATGTCTGAGCTGGACTGCTGTGTTGGCCGTAGGGGGAATCATCACCTGCAGTGCGGAGAGTATACTTCCCATCTGTCTCTCCAAAGCACCAAGGCGGGCGTCTTGGTGTTCCGCCATGGCGTTGACGCAAGCCCCAAGAACGCCAAACTGTTCCTCTTGTTGTTCAAGTTGTTTGGCCTGTTGGTGCAATGCCCTTTTTACTGGGTTGGTCTCTGCGGGGTCTTGTGTGCTTTGCAGTGCTGGAGCAGGAGGTGGAGAGGATGACGTTTGCAGGACCACCAGGGTTGATGGTGGCGTCAGAGTGGCAGGCGTCCGGGCTGTCGGCGTGGGAGGAGCCAGAGGAGTGGGCGGAGTGTTCTCTGCTGATTGGGATTGTTCCTCCAGTTGCAGTTCAATAAGTACCTTGCGGTACCACTCATCCACCCAAGCCGGACTGTACTTCTCTGGCGGGTCCAACTTGCTTTGTGGCACTGGGGCAGGAAGTAGGACCGAAGCAGACAGCGCCCCCGCTGGAGGAGAGGCAGGCAGCATCCTCAGTGGAATGAGGTCTGCTTGTCCCGCTGACACGCTACCAGCACTGGCCCCCCCCTCAGGAAGCAGATTCCAGATGCTAGATGGAGCTGGTGGGGGGAGCGCTTGTGAGAGTTCGGCGGGAGCAGAGGGCACGGGCGGGTGGGCTCTAGGAAGCCTGGAAGCTGGCTTTGTGCGTGTGCGCCGCTGGCGCCTTTCTGGACAGTTGCCAGCAGGTGGTGTCTGAAGGGAGGAGAAGCCGCACGGGAAGAGCCTGGCAGACAATGTTGAGGGCAAAGTGTCCGTGTTGTACCCCTTCTGCGCCTGCTCTGAGCTGCCCCGCTGCCCGAGCCTTCGCGTACCGGGTGGGGTGGACGACGTCCGGGTGGCTTGAGAGTGGGGGAGGAAACGGGTCTCTGCTTCCGTGAACTTAGCCATTAGCTGCTCCCATGCTACCATGGCGTCGGCCGGAATATCTTCTTCGGACAGCTCGGCTTCGTCCTCGTGTTGCCACGGCTGGGTGTCCGCTTGGAGCTCCAGGAGGATCTCTTGTTTGTCCGTGTTGGACAGGAACACTTCGTCTGGCTGGGTCAATCTGTTACGTCTTCGACGCATGGTTGTGGTTGTCGTGTTCCTTCCAAGGCAGGAGACAAGTAGGAGCGGAGTGCAGGTAGGATTTTAAGTATATTTAATAAATAAAAGGCAGGACAAAAATACAAAAACAGAGGACGCTAGCAAGCGTGGAGCTAAACAAAAAAACCAAAATGTCACCAAGGGTGATAAACAAGGAATGCTAGCGTGCACAAACTTACTATGAGGAGAAAACCAGGGGAAACGTAAATGTTGCGTAGAGCAAACATTGACCCAGCACTTACTGCTGGGTGACAGGAAACTATAAAGGGGAGTGATTAGCCAAAACACCTGGTGGAAACACTAATTGCCAAAACTAAGACAGGTGAGGAGAATCAGTGCCCATGGAAACCAGCAGTAAACAGGGAAAGAGGGTGCACCCAGGAAACAGACTAAAACCATAAACATAATCAACATAATTCATGCCATGATCCGGGTAACGGATCATGACACTGTGGTCCGTATGGGTCGCAGCAGTACTCAGTTGTAATACACTTTTCCACCACTTGTGGCAGTAATGACAATATCAACTAAACAGAAGAAATAAAGAGGAACTGCACTTTTTGGGGAATTTTGCCTATTGTTTACAATCATTATTAATGACAAGATATAAAAGGTTTTTAACATATAACAATTGGCTTGATCTTGGTGGATCGCAATGCAGCTCATGGGAGCAATCAATTCTACCTCTAAATCACTTTAAAATGTATTCAGAAACCGTCTACAATACTTCATTTACGCTCCGTAACCTGTATAATAACCAAGTTGTAGTGACATTGTGTTTGTAAAAGCGAACACTGAGGAACTGTATTTCTAGCGTAACACATCGGCGTGCTTTGGTATTAGCTGTAAAAGCTAACTACGGCAAGAGATAAGCTAGCTTCTACAACAACACAAAATACATTTGAGTTTGTAGTGCACAACACTGCAATACAACATCAATTTTGTGACCAACAAATATGTGCTCCAATCACTCTATCACAAAAAATTAGAGTTGTAGAAATTATTGGAAGCTCAAGACAGCCATGACATTATGTCCTTTACAAGCAGCGCTCGAAATTTACCTCGGCAAAAGACGAGGGTGGTCTCGGCTTTTGCCGTAATGCCCAAAAAATGTACTAACATTTGCGGCAAGAACATGTCGTGAATGCCTTTGACTTTTTACTTGTTAATGGACGAGGGATGTAACAATAAACGGTATAATGATAATTTGCGATAATTCCAGACGGTTAGTAATACCGTTAAATTTTTTTAGTTACCGAAAAACCGTCATTTATTAATGCATTTTAGGCAACACAAAGTCAGGCGCATATGCACTAGCGGTGTTTGGCTTGATCATGGCGGACTAAGGACACACACTTTGCTGCAGAGATTTCCCCTCAGAGTAAACGGAGCCAAGCGCTTGTTTTAATGTCATTTACATGCTGCATGGTAACTCTCATTCCCAGCAGCTGACGGAAGGACGCTAGTTGCATGTTCAAAATGAAACTGCAACATCAAATATTGTTCTCCTCCAGCAGCATTGCGCTCTTAACCGCACACGAGACTCCACAGAAGTAGAAGCGATTGAAATGAAGTGAAACGAAGCGATCGGCTCCATTAGCTCGGAGGAAAATTTTTTTCAAAGCAAAGTCCATGAAGTCGCCGCCATGTTTCCCAAACCGAGCGACTCTAGTGAGCATGCGCAGATGCCATATTCAGGAAGTAAGCAGTTGACTAAAATGCATTAATAATTCAGTAATTAAAAATGTAAACAGTATTACTAATCGTGTGGAATTTATCGTTACATCCCTAGTCCATTAACAAGTAAAAAGTCAAGGGCGGTCGCGGCATGTTGTTGCCGTGGATGCTGGTTACATTTTTTAGGGCATTACGGCAAGAGACAAGGGCGGTCGCAGCAATTGCCGCGGTTAAATTTGAGTCCTGCGGTATTACTAACCGTCAAGAGTTTTATCGCAAATGATCATTATACCGTTTACCGTTACATCCCTCGTCCATTAACAAGTAAAAAGTCAAGGGCGGTCACGGCATGTTCTTGCCGTCGATGTTGGTACATTTTTTAGGACATTACGGCAAGTGACGAGGGCGGTCGTGGCTTATGCCGTAGTTGCCGTGTTTAAATTCGAGACCCGTATTATCTTATCCTGCAACAAGGAAAGCAAATTGTCCATCAATCTGTTAGTAAGAATATAGGTGTGGTGAAATGTGGTGAAATCGTCAGGACGATTGAGGGTACCCCCCCTCATGAAACAGGCCTGTAGAGATGAAATAGTCTTGTGATTTTTTTTCCCCACACATACATATATTGCGCTCTACTACGGTATCAAGCACTATTTTTTTGGATAACCTTATTAAGACATATATATATATATATATATATATATATATATATATATATATATAATATTCACTGTTACATGCGGCTCTCTGAGCGCAGCCATAATTGCGACATGGCCCTCACTAATAACGAGTTTGACACACCTGGTTTAGACCTAATTAGAACTATTTGGAAGCTGGAAATGTAAAATAAAAGTACTCAATGAAGAAAAAATTGCTGTCCAATTGTAAAGCGAACATTTCTAATCTGTGCGTTAGGTAATGGATTGATTGATTGATTGATTGAAACTTTTATTAGTAGATTGCACAGTGAAGTACTTATTCCGTACAATTGACCACTAAATGGTAACACCCGAATAAGTTTTTCAACTTGTTTAAGTCGGGGTCCACTTAAATTGATTCATGATACAGATATATACTATCAAATATATACTAACATCATAATACAGTCATCACACAAGATAATCATCAGAGTATATACATTGAATTATTTACATTATTTACATTATTTACAATCCGGGGTGTGGGATATGGAGGGGGGGGGGGGGGTAGGTTTGGTTGGTATCAACACTTCAGTCATCAACAATCAGCATCAACAAACAGATATAGAGCCATGTGAAAAAATCAGGAAACTGGCTGATGTAACTGTTCTACTCCTGTACTACCGCACACATATGCGATACCATCTCAGTGCCCCTGTGGTTAGAGTGTCCTGAGACTGGGAGGTCGTGAGTTCAAACCCCGGCCGAGTCATACCAAAGACTACAAAAAATTGGACCCATTGCCTCCCTGCTTGGCACTCAGCATCAAGGGTTGGAATTGGGGGTTAAATCACCAAATGATTCCTGAGCGCAGCGCACGCTGCTGCTCACTGCTCCCCTCACCTCCCAGGGAGTGAACATGGGGATTGGTCAAATGCAGAGGACACATTTCACCACACCTAGTGTGTGTGTGACAATCGTTGGGACTTTAACTTTATTTGTCAAAACATGCTCCCCTACTGTGTTGCCTGTGCCATTATTTTAATTGGACAAATACACCACATGACAGCGCTGTTATTTAACCCTAAAGTTATTGACTTGAAATTTCCTCCATGTGTTCTACAAAACACCCCTGTAACTTTAAGGCAGGGTTGTTCAACTAAGTTCTTCTAGGGGTTAGTGTCACTGCTATGCAAAAAACACAAATTTCCACTGCAGAGGAGGCTGACTCTCAGGTGTTAAAACGTATCGAAAAACCGTGATTTATAGCCGCACTTTGATAAATTCACGGACATACTCTTAAGTGCTAACATGAACACAAGAGTCATAAACGTCCTTCCACCTTAAGAAACAACCCATCCCAATCTAAAAGTATTTAAACACATTACTGTCTGAACAAATAAGATATTCAACTGTGCACATTGAACCTACAAGCCGTGTGCTCTCTTGGAAAAGAGTGATTGATGTATACTTAGAGGCATGGAAATGTTTTTTTTTTTTTTTACAAATTTATTAATAAAGCTGTCTAAAACAAAAAGTAAACTTGCGTGATGTCACATAAACTAGATGTAAACCAAAGTGAACACTCAATTTGCCTTTATCAATACAACTGGATGGACAAATGAAATTAGAAAAAGTAGACTCAAAAATATGGCTCTTAAAATGGTAAATGGCGAATGGGTTGTACTTGTATAGCGCTTTTCTACCTTTTTTTAAGGAACTCAAAGCGCTTTGACACTATTTCCACATTCACCCATTCACACACTGATGGCGGGAGCTGCCATGCAAGGCGCTAACCACGACCCGTCAGGAGCAAGGGTGAAGTGTCTTGCTCAAGGACACAACGGACATGACTAGGATGGTAGAAGGTGGGGATGGAACCAGGAACCCTCAGATTGCTGGCACAACCACTCTCCCAACTTCGCCCCGCCGTCCCTCATAAGAATCTAGAACAATATTTAATGTTTCTTTTGCCAAGAAAGTATATTGTATGTCACTTTATTATAGTTATTTGTGGTGAATACATTTTGAGCACAATAACTGCTATAAATGTTACAAAGTGGAACAGGAAGTGGAACAGGAAGATGCAAACGTTAGCAATACCAGCTACTTGAGAGACAGTGCTACCACTGGATACACATTTTAATATCAACATCATGCTAGGTTAGCCTATTTGCTGTAGAAAACCAAAATGATTAAACATACAACTCCCACGTCTGTGGCTGACTGACAAATAGATGGTAGAGCCTCAGGCTTTATTTTAAGATGTGTAGCAAAACCTACTTAAAAAATGTGGTGGGCATGTACACTGGGTGGTTTTATGTAGCTTGGGGCCAATCAGAGGTGGTGGTAAGTAACTGAGGAAGGAGTTTTTAAACACCATGAACACCCGGGACTTGAAAAGTAACTGTTTGAGCGCCTCTTCTTTTAAAGAGTGGCACAAACAAGTAAGGTAGATGATAGTTTTTTTGTCATGTTTGGTGGGTATAAACAATATGAGACACATATTGTTACTGTTATTATTGTTTAAGTCCACATTGTACAGTTGGAGACATTTTATTATGAGTTGGTCAACTAGTAAGTATGACAGTATGGCCAAACATTCCTTAAAGTGACTATGACAAGAATGTCCTGCCATGAGTATGTTGATTAAATAAAAAGAGAAGTGTGAGTGCAGCTCTCATCTGTGCGCATTGTTGCAGGTGTTCACAATATTTGCTTTTGCCACAACCGGAGGCTACAGCGGCACAACCAGTGTTAATGTCCAGTGTCCTGGGGGCCAGAATCAAGAAATAACAGCGGATTTCAACTATCCATTTAGGTGAGCACACCGTGCCACACCTTTTAACACCTACACGATCCTACAATAAAGTGTGTTGGCGTGCAATATGTTGGTTTGCACAGGTTGATGGCGCATCCGTATAATGTCTCGACATGTGTGGTCAATCAAACTACCACTACCGTTTACTACCTGACCGGAGACCACTCGTCATCTGCACAGTTTTACGTCTGCATCGGCGTGTTGGCGTTTCTCTACAGTACTGCCTGCCTGGTTATCTACTTGGGCTTCCAGCAGATGTACAGAGAGACCAGCCGTGGCCCAGTTGTGGTATGTTTTTCCTTTTCGGTGAAAAAAAGCATGAATGTATGGCACGTGTTTGGAGTGTAAAATGACTTCTTGTAACCGGCTAACGGCGGGTCACAGAGTGCATCTAACAGGCTGGTGTAAAAAACAAAAAAAAACATTGTGGCAGGTAGCAGCAGTATGCAGGATGCTGCTCTTAAACTCAATGGGGTTGTAATTCTGTCTGTAAGACCTGGTATGACTCATATAAAGGGTGCCCAAACGTTGTCCACTGAGGGCTGTAAAGAAAAATATAAAATATCCTGGTACCATGTAAATTCTTAAAACATGCTAACACCAATACAATATAGGCCACCTCACTCCTGCCCACTTCTCCAAAGAGGGCTGGCTCAGGGTGGAGGACAGAGTAAAACAACTTGCACTGAGCATAGTCTATAAAATCCGCTACACCTCCCTGATACCGAAGTACATGTCAAACTACTTCTTTAACGTAAATGACCACCATAACTACAACACCAGGGGGAGCTCCACTAACCACGTTAAACCCAGATTCCGAACTAACAAAGGTCTTAACTCATTGTCATTTTATGCCACATCAATGTGGAATGCGCTCCCAACAGGTATAAAAGAAAGTGCATCTCTATCCTCCTTCAAAACCGCAATAAAAGTTCACCTCCAGGCAGCTACAACCCTAAACTAACACCCTCCCCGGATTGTTAATAATCAAATGTAAACAATCAAATGCAGATACTTTTTCTTATGCCTTCTGATCTCTCTCTCTCTCTCTCTCTCTCTCTCTCTCTCTCTCTCTCTCTCTCTCTCTCTCTCTCTCTCTCTCTCTCTGCCTCTCTCTCTGCCTCTCTCTCTGCCCACTACTTGCTGTCCATATCCTACCAAGTCAGACCTACACTGTTCCAATATCCATTTCTCTGTTCTCAATTGTTGATGACTGATGATAACAACCAAACCCGCCCCCCTCCACACCCCGGATTGTAAATAATGTCAATAATTCAATGTGATGATCTTGTGTGATGACTGTATTATGATGATAGTATATATCTGATAGTATATATCTGTATCATGAACCAATGGATTTAAGTGGATCCCGACTTAAACAAGTTGAAAAACTTAATCGGGTGTTACCATTTAGTGGTCAATTGTACGGAATATGTACTTCACTGTGCAACCTACTAATAAAAGTCTCAATCAAAGTCAAGAACAGCTTTGTGTTAAAGGTGACAAGGAAAAAAACTACAATATTAGTAGGCCTGGGCCGGTCAATAAATCACTGTCTGTATGACCTGGTATGACTCATATAAAGGGTGCCCAAACGTTGTCCACTGAGGACTGTAAAGAAAAATATAAAATATCCTGGTACCATTTAAATTCTTAAAACATTCTAACACCAATACAATATAGGTCAAGAACAGCTTTGTGTTATAGGTGACAAGGAAAAAAACTACACTATTAGTAGGCCTGGGCCGATAGTCAATAAATCAACTAACCAAACAATAAATTGAAATTAACTCAATAATTTTACCGTCATCGATAAATTACCATGTCGGACATCGCTCTCAGCACCTGAGCGTGTTTATTCAATAATATAATTAAATGAATGGAGTGAATCTTCTTGTCAGTCATGCATAATTTTTGTCTCAGTTGGTCCAGGTGGGGAAGCTAGTTTACACCCACAGGATGCACAGACAGAGCCTTGCTAGTCACTACTCATTAGTAGGGAGCACAGCAAGGTAACAAAATTAAGAGAAAAAACGATGATTGCAAAGCCAAATGTCCGGTGTGGGAATATGCACAGCCCTTTGTTTTTCAACTGTGCTTGTTTTTAAAAGGCTTTATAAATAAAGTTGGTACGGTTGGTAATATTTCAGCTTCAAGCGAATGAGCAAGAGGAGTCCATTGACACATAGCCAGTAAGTAGGCCCAATTTGTTGGAAAGTGATGGCAACAAAAAACAAACACCCAACCCATCTGATTCTTATTGGGGAAAAAACACTAACTCTTAAGTGTGAGTTGGAAAATAATTTAATAATCGACGTGACCTTGGTATGTACGACGGTTGGCGAGACATGGGGATGGTTACACATTATGCATGTGCAGTGACAGTGTGAATTTAAAACAAGTTGTATTAAAAGAAACACAATTGATGTGAAACTAACACTAGTCGTCTTCTTGTTTTCAATCTTTTCAAACATCAAAGTGAACGTGGCTGATGATGACCGCATTTGATATGCTTTATAAAGCTAAATGACACAATTGTCGTCAGCCATGTTTTTTGTTTATTTTCAAACTAAAACGCTCTGATGTCAGACTTTGTATGTTCCTACTGGGACGATCCTTTTGCAAATACAAGGAAATTCTCTTCTTGCTTGTATCTGCTGTTCATGTGCAGCACTCTCACTCTAACATATATAGTGTGTGTTAGTGTGTGTGGCAACTGCAATACCAGAAAGATAAACTTAACTTCCTGTGTTAGTGTGTGTGTGGCAACTGCAATACCAGAAAGATAAACTTAACTTCCTGTTGGAATTTTTTTTTTTTTTTTTAATGTTCTTTCTCAGGACCTGCTGGTTACTGCAGCCTTTGCGTTCATGTGGCTGGCATCTGCCTGTGCCTGGGCCAAAGGTTTGTCCGACGTGAAGTGGGCAACCAGTCCTGCAACCATTTTGACTTTTCTCACTGTCTGCAAGAACACCACCATCAACATCAAGTGCGCCCCTGGTGCAATGCCTCACATGGGTCGACTAAACGCCTCTGTGGTAGGTTCTCTGCACGACATAACCCCAAGTGTACTTTGCACGACCATGACATTATTTTATTTATTCCGACAGATCTTTGGTTTTCTTAACTTCATCTTGTGGGGCGGTAACTGCTGGTTCATTTACAAGGAAACTCCCTTTCACAAATCACCCAACCAGCCTGCAGATGCAGAGGCTGGAGGCAGACCGTCGTAACTACCCAGCTTCCTCATGCTATAACAGTCTAACCAGTGTGGTTGTTGTTATGTAGATTGAGAAACTGCTGCAGATAACATGGTGTGTGGGTTTAAAACTGACTGTTACATGTGAGTCATTTGCATTGACTATAGATAGGTCTTACATTTACACCAAAACTAGAAATGATAGCAGTCAGATATTTACTCCTTTTCAATAAAAGGTTAGTTTGTGTCCTAAAAACTAATATTTAAACCCCAACAGCAATCTTAATTGTGGCCTTTATTCATATGGTTTTGTACCTGGACTGTTTAGTTTTGTCTGTGTAAAATACCAACCATACTGCACTTATAGCGCTACAAAACTAATTATTTATCTGTGTTACAAAAGTCAAGAAGCGTTTATAGGTTTTCTAAATACTTGTCTTGAATGTGATAAGAAGAAGAAGAAGAAGAAGTTGACATTTCAGTAACTAGAACAATTACTTAGAAGGAAAAACATTTGGAAAAAGTGGTTGCCAATGTAAGATTATTTATAAAGTGCAAATGCAATTTTATTTTCTACTGTTTTTCTTTTTCTTTACGTCACTTGACTAATCAAATAAGTGCTGTTTCTTTAATATCTAGCATTTTGACAAAAACAGCACATTTATATTTACAGAAGGTTATATGTTTTCCAAACTGCAAATTGAACTATTGCAGTTGTTTGACTCATCTTGCAGGTGTTTTTTCTATTTCCATATTAATATGAGTTATTTCATACAGGCCCAGCAAAGTCTCAGCTACAAAATATTTGTACATCATTTCTAGTCAATTGCTGTTTATTATTTTTGGACTAATGTGTTTTGTTACTAATTGACTGCATATTTTGACATCTTGCTTTGTACTGGCTTCTACCTATATTCTGTTACAAGACAATGCATGTTCATTGTAAACATTTCCTAAATTAACAAATAAAGCCTTGCTCATTTTACATTGAGCATCATCATGATCCACTGTTGTCATACTCAAGTACAGTACAATGTGCCTCTAACATCCTCCATTTATTTATTACTGTGGCTGGAAAAGTAATTTGTTGTTAAAAGAATAATTACATTGAGTTGTTTCATTGGTAGCGTGTATCAAAAATATATATTTTTGGTAAATATTGTACAGTGAATGGAGGCAGCCTGCCACAAGTTTATGGTAAATGAGAATATGTAATGCCACTAAAAACACACTAGGTGGCAGAGTTGTTGCAGTAGCGAGTGCTTCCTATATGAGAACTGAAGTTTTAAAACTTTTTAATTTTCCTTATTCATTTTTATTTAAATATTTCCGAAATTCTATATCCTGGGGTGCATAAGTACATCTCATTGTTTGGCATGTCACAATGAGCTTTTAAACAAATACTTCTTCAACATCATACTGAATTAAAACCACACATATTTGAATATCGTGTCCAACAACATTTAATAAACCTAGCAGTTTATCAGCAACAAACAATGCAATTTCTACTTCACCTGTCAATCATGTTGTGTGACGCCCATGATTGCGCCAGCACGCGCATAATGACGTAATTATGATGCGCGTGTCCCTTCGCGAACGCGCGACAACAGCAATGGCCGCCGTGGAAGGCCGAAATCCTAATCTCGACGATTTTGTC
Organism: Nerophis lumbriciformis; assembly: GCF_033978685.3. Taxonomy (NCBI): domain Eukaryota; kingdom Metazoa; phylum Chordata; class Actinopteri; order Syngnathiformes; family Syngnathidae; genus Nerophis; species Nerophis lumbriciformis. The sequence continues at coordinate 56,198,975 of NC_084548.2, forward strand.
GGATTAAATTGGAGTTGTTGGGTAGATAGGGTGAATATATTCACATCTGACGGTGAGTCGCACATCCTATCCCAAACCCGACTGTCATTCGATCACAATGTCGACTTCCTGATTGTATTTGTGTGTTCTTTAAACACTAACGGGGGCATTTTGAAGCAACCCAAACAAAAGACCCGCTGGGTCCTAGTGCAGGAGCATAGTTTCAACTACAAAACTATCGCTTTAAATGTATTTTCGGTTGAGAACAAACATTCTAAAACGTAAGTATTTGCATGTATAAATAGATAAGAACTACTTAGCAGTGGACATAAATGTGTTTACATCGTGTGTAGTCTCTCTGCTGATGCCCACTACAAACTCGCCCACTGTGTTAACTAATGTGCCGTGGGAGATTATGTAGTTTCACCTATTTGGGTTCAAAATATATTTTGCAAACCAGTAATTACAATCCGCAAATAATGTGCCGTTGTTGAGTGTCGGTGCTGTCTAGAGTTTGACATAGTAACCGTGTTATACCATACCAAATCAGTAGGTGGCAGCCGGTAGCTATTTGCTTTGTAGATGTCGGAACAGGTCGTGTGAGACGACGATGATTTTTGTCGTGATCTCAATATGCAGGCGCGACAGCGGGGGGCAGTCTGAAGGTAAAAAGGTGTCTAATGCTTCAACCAAAAATAAACAAAAGGTGAGTGCCCCTAAGAAAAGGCATTGAAGCTTGAATTGATTAACGTGGACCCCGACTTAAAACAAGTTGAAAAATTTATTCGGGTGTTACCATTTAGTGGTCAATTGTACGGAATATGTACTGTACTGTGCAATCTACTAATAAAAGTTTCAATCAATCAAAAAAAGCTTAGGGATGGCTATGCAGAACAAAACTAAAACTGAACTGTCTACAAAGTAAACAACAACAGAATGCTGGACGACAGCAAAGACTTACTGCGTCCACAAAGTACATCCGTAGATGTCATGACAATCAACAATGTCCACACGAAAAAAAGATAGCAACAACATAAATATTCTTGATTGTCTAGAGCGCGGCAGAGTAATTGTGTAATACTCTTCCATATCAGTAGGTGGCAGCAGGTAATTGCTTTGTAGACGTCAGGAACATGGTTTGTCATGATCACAATATGAAGACGACAGCGGGAAGCAGTGTGCAGGTAAAAAGGTATCTAATGCTTAAACCAAAAATAAACAAAAGGTGAGTGCCCTTAAAAAAAAAGGCATTGAAGCTTAGGGATGGCTATGCAGAACAAAACTAAAACTGAACTGGCTACAAAGTAAACAAAAACAGAATGCTGGACGACAGCAAAGATTTACGGCGTGTGGAGCATAGACGGCATCCACAAAGTACATTTGTACATGACATGACAATGTCCACACGAAAAAGATGGCAACAACATAAATATTCTTGATTTCTAAAACAAAGCAGGTGCGGGGAATAGCGCTCAAAGGAAGACATGAAACTGCAACAGGAAAATACCAACAAAACAGGAAAAGCCACCAAAATAGGAGCGCAAGACAAGAAGTAAAACACTACGAGCGGGAACACAGCATAAAACTCCAAATAGGTCACGGCGTGATGTGACAGGTCGTGACAGTACACCTACTTTGAGACAAGAGCTATAGTGATGCATGGTTGGTTATAGTTTAAATTCATATCCAACAATTGCGACAAGGACTTTTTATTGTCTGCTGAGTTTCATTTTTTACTGATTTCTGCTGGTGGTGTGCCTCTGGATTTTTTCAATGAAAAAAAATGCGCCTTGGCTCAAAAAATTTTGAAAAACACTGCTGTAGATGTGTCCACTCTGCTAGCACAACAATACAGATCATGCTAACACATGAGATTTTAAGTATTTTCTAATTAATGACCATGTTTAACTAAATTAGATTGTAATCCTTCTGCTGAAATTTGCATGTATTTCCATAAGTATCGTAGTTGCCTGGATCAGGGCAGGTAAGCAGTTAAAAAGTGAAGCAAAAATAATAAAATACTGCACTAGAAACAGTTAGCAATTACAAATAGATGGAGTAGATATTGAAAGGGTAAACGAGAACACATTTTAGGGTGTGATAATATATGATAAAATGAACTGGAAATCTCATGTAAAAAATATACAACATAAAGTAGCAAGAAACACGTTAATGATTAAAGCAAAACATGTTCTAGACCAAAAATCACTTAATATTCTTTACTGCTCGCTAGTGTTACCATATCTGAGTTACTGTGTAGAAAATTGGGGAAACAACTACAAATGTGCGCTTCATTCACTACAAAAAAGATACATTAGAATAATACATAATGTTGGACATAGAGAACATACGTACAAATCCTTTATTTATTGAATCACAAATATTGCAATTCAATGATTTGGTGCATTTGCAAACAGCTAAAAATATTTATAAAGCAAACTATAACCTTGCTACCCAAGAATGTATAACAATTCTTCTCAACAAAAGAGGAGAAATATAACCTTAGAGGAAAATCTGATTTAAAACATTTGTATGCTCGTACAACACTTAAAACCTTTAGCATATCTGTATGTGGAATTACATTATGGAATGGATTAACCAAAGAAATCAAACAAAGCACCAATATGATTCAGTTTAAGAGACTGTTCAAACTACAAGTGTTCACTAAGTACACAGAACAAGAATTATGATGAACATCTTGAACCCTTTTTTTTTCTCCTTTTTTTTTTTTTATTGAGACAAAGATTATTTTTGTATTTAATATTAGTTTGCTTACTATGGTATATTATTTATTTAATATGTATTTGTTCACTGTTCTGTTACAGAGAACAAGGAAATGAGATAAAATTGCTATGGTATGAAAAGGGGTAGGATTAAAATAAGCTCTGCTTCTTCCTACTCCTTTTTGGACGTGGGGTAATGAAACAACTGGAAATGTGTGATGAATTACATTGTATTGTATGCATGTTCGAAATAAACTAAAACTGAACTGAACTGAACAGTTAGTCCTACAAGCACTCTAATAAACCTGTTTTTAAATTAATACGTCCTTGACAGTGTCAACCAACATGCTTCCAAAGATTTCATACTGCCTATTTTCACTTCCAAATGCAGCTGGCCTGTGTGCCGAATATGGGAGTGTCATCAGTGAGACCATGACCCTCAGCAAAGAAGGTAACTGGAAACCCAGCATTATCACATACAGCAGGGGTGTCCAAAGTGCGGCCTGGGGCGCATTTTAAAAATACTATTGAAAAAATTAAAAACATTAAAAAGTGGAATAAAAGACCAAATGGGTTAAATTTTACGAGACCAAGATGCAATGTTCACTTACATAACACAAATCTGCCATGCAAGCTGTTTTTTCTTTAAAGCCGTCATTCTCAAAAAGTATCCAAATCAATGTTGTTATGGATTACTTCACATTGAATTTTCCACTTTAGAATTATTTTTTTCCTTGAATAAAACAAATAAAGAAAAAAAAAAAGAATACATCTGAAGTTGATCTAGAGCAGGGGTTGCCAACCCGTCGATCGCGATCGACCAGTCGATCTTTGGGAACCTACTGGCCGAATATTAGAAACATTTTTTTTTAATTAATATGACGTCAGTGACACCCCCACCCGGAGAGTGAATAACAGACCCGCAAAACAGGCACGCATTTCAACCCCTGAACATGCCCGCACGCATCTCACGCCTCTCTCTCCAGCCTTAAATCCCCCTTTCTTCTGCCACACCTGCCGAGCATGGCGGCACACTTCACCCGCTCGTCTCTCAAACGCGCATTTTATGACGTGCTCATAAATCATCGTGCTGCAACAATGCATTAAGGCTGATTTTCTAGCATCTTCCTGCATGCGAAGACTTGCATTTTGGGGACGCATCATTAGAAAGGTGCCCACACTTTCTGGGCAGCAACCAACCAGCAATGCGGTGCTCTGCTGGAAGTTCCGCCACGTCTTCCACAAACTGTAAGGTTACATAAAGGCCAACGGCCTGTTGGGAGCCCACCGCTGTTGGGCCGAGACCCGTCCGTCTGTCACAGAGCCCACTGTCGTCATCATCATCGCTTGCCTGCAACAGGAAACTAACAAGCCAAACACTAGCGTCCGTGAATATTGCTCCAAAGTATGGATTTTGTGTTGATTTATATACAAAAGTAAACATTGACAAATGTCAATGTTTACTTTTCTATGTATGTATGAAAAAAGTGCGGCATCTAAAAGACTTCCCAGTTTATCCTCTCTTTATCACACAGGAAAAACACGCCAGATAAACAGCTGATTTTACTACTTTGGTGCTAACGTAACCCGACTCTCGTCCCATATGAGACCATAGGATGGACAAATGTAGTACAGCGCTAAGACTATAGTAGTCATAAACAGCATCTACAGCAGGTGTGCTTTGTCATTGGCCTTATAGGCACAAAAAAATAAACACCTGCAAAAATTGGGAAAACAGCAAGAAGCACAATGAGAAAAAACCTAAATGTTGACATCAGCCAATAATAAAACCACTAAGCTTAAAAAAAAACAAAGAATGTTTTATGTATTTAAATAAATTACATATATAAATAGGTGACACATTGGTAGATATTGCTTTGTGTTTTGGCTGAGACCAGGGATCTTGGGCTCGAAAAGGTTGGTAACCACTGATCTAGAGACTTAAAGGGGCTGTTCGCAACTTCCTCACAGTAACATTTTTCAAAGCAAAAGATATCACAGCAACACCACCTTATGTTATGTTACCATTAGTGATGCAACAGAACACATTTGTTTTGAGAATTGTCTGTATTTTTCACAACTGCAAACTTTATGTAATAAAAATGTTCACCGTCCGGAATAAAATGATTGGTGTTTACTGCTGTCATTCACCCTGTATCGTCAACACATACGCGAAGGGAGCACATGCAGACATACAAAATTAGTCCAAGACAAGCAATGAACAATTTGCAGTCATGTTGTTGTTCTGGTAGAATATACATTTAATGACAGCTAACGCTGTGAGCTATCGTTGTGTCCTTGGGCAAGACACTTCACCCCTTGCTCCTGATGGATGCTGGTTAGCGCCTTGCATGGCAGCTCCCGCCATCAGTGTGTGAATGTGTGTGTGAATGTGGAAATACTGTCAAAGCGCTTTGAGTACCTTGAAGGTAGAAAAGCGCTATACAAGTATAACCCATTTATCATTTATCATTTATCCAAATTGGTATTATTAGCTAACGTCACATAAAGCCAGCGGCGGGCCGTGCGTTTTCCACCTAGGCCTTCAGTGATGTCCGACTTCAATTATTACCTCTCAAAATAACATAATTGATGTCACCACATGAGCATTGCTGGAAAAATACTATACAGAAACACATTTACGCACTACTGGGCATTGTACAAAACGGGTTATTTAATGATCAATAAACCCGCATCAGCAATTAAAACATACCTTATGTGGTACTGTCAAAATTAAAATAGCAAAAAACATATTAAACGTGAAAAAAATAAAGAATGAAAATTTTTGAACTCGCATTTCATCGCTGAGACATCTGAGCTCGCTTCCGGGGTTGGCCGACATGGTCTCACAAGATGTAGTTTGTCTTTAAATATAATTCTTGAAAATGGCCTTGTAAATATATGTGTTGTCTTGTCTAATCATAAAAAATGTAGACGAGGCGTGTTGGTTGAGTTCTTAAAGTTTACTCCACAGCGTGCTCATCGATAACATCATGTCTACCTAAACGGGGCTATCAATCAATCAATGTTTACTTATATAGCCCTAAATCACCAGTGTCTCAAAGGGCTGCACAAGCCACAACTACATCCTCGGCTCAGATCCCACATCAGGGCAAGAAAACACTCAACCCAATGGGATAACAATGAGAATCCTTGGAGGGGACCGCAGATGTGGGGACTTTTATTTATTGTTGAACATTCTCCCCTACAGATAAGCACATGTTTGGTGAGTGTCCTTCCCACGATGACTTCTACCTGGTGGTGTGCAGCCACTGTGGCCTGGTGGTAAAGCCGCAAGCCTTTGAGAAACACTGCGAGAGGCGACACGATCTCGTTCTAAAGATGTGCGGACAGTCATCTACGTTAGCGCCGCAGCAAAGACCTCGCCCCGGCCCCCCTGTCAACCTTTCCCTCTCCAGAGAGAGGCAGAAAGACAGCAGATGTCTCGAAACGAGCATAACGACAGCAGAATCACCTGGCCACCATAACAGGCCCACGAAGGCTCGAAAGGAAGCTGTGAGGTAAAGTAAATGGTGCTATTTAAGAGATACCGACAAATGATTTTGCTTTAACTTACAATAAAATTGTATTGCATAAATCTCATAACTTGATTTTTAACTTGTTTACTCCATTTTTGCAGTTTATCTTCAGTGGAGAACCCTCATCTTCCTCACAATGCTGCTTCCACACGCAGAACTTATGTTTCTCAGTTTCAACCAAGTGTGCTGCCTTTGGGCCTCTGCTCTTCCTCATCGTCTACCTCTCCCGCAAAGAGACCCCCGATGACAACATCTAAACGTATCAGTGAGTCTCCCACTCATCTACGGGGAAAAGAAACTTCCAGGATTTGCACAAAAGCTCACAGTAAGTTTGTAGTTATCCTAGTCTTATTAAAACAAAATAAATTCTTGTGGGCTAAAATGTGAACATTTCTACTGACACAGATGACAGTGTATTACATAGCTGTTCTTTTCCTAATTTGTAAGGTAAACATTAAAGAGTTGTGCTGCTTTGTCTGGCATCATGTCATTGTGTAGTATGAGTTAAGTCATGTGACTGCCAGGCTCCATTTGATGAAATGGAGTCAAACGTTACTACAGGAGTGGTGAAACAGAGTCATGCGACAGTGCCCGCTGGAAGAAGTCTCTCTAACGGGCTTGCATGTCTTTGCAAAAAATAATCAACAGATTATAAATAAATATAGTGTTAATGTAAATAAATGTGGCGAACGGAATGAAACTCAATATAACAGAGTAAAAGTTGTGTTTCTTCTTCACGAAAATACTGAAGTAAAAGTAAAAAGAATATTGTATAAAAACTACTCTGTAGTGACATGGTGTAATACTGACTTTCCTACTTTATGTAGCCTATAAATAGACTAGAGTTTGTGTAATGTGTATGTGACAATATTGCAGGTAAATTGTGAGTTGCTTGTTAGCAGGTCTTGTTCAAAATGTCCAGGAACCAGTGGTAGTCCTTCTGTAATGCAAAGTGTTTTTCATAGAGCAAAAATGTGACCTGAAGAAACAAAGCAGTGAGATGGATCAAGCAAAACAGAAGCCACCTTGCAAGCTAATATGCGATGTGAGTACAAAATTATAGCCCTACACTTTCGTCATTGCAATTCTTTTTTATCATTGGTTGAAGTTTATTTCCAACATGTACACCATTTCAACATGATACATCACATATTTCACATATTTTTAATTTCTCTTAACAACATGTCTGTAAAGAAGTTGGAAGAAGCAAAGCTTATTTAATCCTAGCCCCTTTCCACTTCAGAGAAACTAACACATTAGTTCACTTCATGTTCTGAATTTGTAATACAATTTACATAAATGAATTCAAAATACAACAATCGTCTTATAGTAATAAATAGTTAGAATTTACATAATTACATGAATATCTTTTTTTTTTAATACGTTCAAGTGGGGAAACTGATGTGAAGATCTCTATTGTCGCACAGGCTGAAGGCATCCTCCAGCAGCAGAGGTCGCAGGTGTTGGCGAAGCAGAGCGAAGAATGTCGTAATATGGAGCCGCTTCCTGACAAATCTAAAGAGCAGCATTTAGAAGCTTTAAATAAGAAAATAACAAACCTGAAAAACAGCCTGAGCAGCAATTGTCACATTCTGAGGTATGAATTGTTTCACATTTTTGACTGCGATTTGTGAAGGCTAAGCAATAAAGCAGTCGTTCTTTGTAGTGCTGATAATTTGTCTCCTAAATGTGTTTCACACATTCCAGCAGCATTATAGTAACATATTATTTGTCATCAGAAACATACACTAAAGCTCACCCAAATGTACCGTATTTTTCGGACTACAAGTCGCAGTTTTATTCATAGTTTATTCATAGTTTATTCATAGTGCGACTTATACTCAGGAGCGACTTATGTGTGAAATTATTAACACATTACCGTAAAATATCAAATAATATTATTTAGCTCATTCACGTAAGAGACTAGACGTATAAGATTTCATGGGATTTAGCGATTAGGAGTGACAGATTGTTTGGTAAACGTATAGCATGTTCTATATGTTATAGTTATTTGAATGACTCTTACCATAATATGTTACGTTAACATACCAGGCACGTTCTCAGTTGGTTATTTATGCCTCATATAACGTACACTTATTCAGCCTGTTGTTCACTATTCTTTATTTATTTTAAATAGCCTTTCAAATGTATATTCTTGGTGTTGGCTTTTATCAAATACATTTCCCCAAAAAATGCGACTTATACGCCAGTGCAACTTATGTATGTTTTTTTCTTTCTTTATTATGCATTTTCGCCTGGTGCGACTTATACTCCGGAGCGACTTATAGTCCGAAAAATACGGTAATTATTTTGGGTTCATCTCATACTGTTCTCATTTGTGTGTGGCAAGTCGGTCTAGAGCTGCATCGCAGAGCTTTCCAGAAGAGGAGGCTGACGGCACCGTGAAAGTGGAGGTCCAAACTCCGTACCCCTTCAATCAGCACCTGCTCTCCGGCGAGGAGAGTGACGATGATGAGCAAGAGGAAGCTACTGATCTGCCTGCCACATCTTGGCACCCCAAACCTCTTGGTGTGAGTGCCACAAAAACACAAACACTTTCCATTTAGTGAAAGGCCGAATGCGGCTTGTTTTCTAACAAGGAGAAAGCATCAAGGTTTGCTTTGAGTCCTATTTTAGTTGAAAGTTATTTCCATCCGGAATAAGAACCTCCACTTTTTTCATTGTTTCCATAGCTTTGCACTTTTGGATGTCGCTCTCTGGCATGCAACATCTTCACCTTTGACAGGCGCCTGCACCACCTGCGGTTTGCCCTCACTGCCATGTTGGAGCACCATGTTAGCACCCACCGCTGGAAGTGAGTAGTACTGCAACAACATTATCTAACGTTTGTCCTTGAATAGTGGCTTCCACTCTGATGAGCCTCAATCAGTCACTAAGTTTGTTTCCAATTAAACAAATAAAAGTAATATTAAACGCTTGATTAGGTTGGTTTCCACTGCAGTACATCAGACAGATCCATAATGCAGTTTGGGCATTATCAACTAAATGTGTGTGTGTATTAAAACATGCAAACTTGATAGCACATGCAAAGATGATCTACTAAACTCGTGCACAGAGATTTGCTTCTTTTAAATGAGCAAAATAGAGAGCGTAATCCATTTAGTGTGTCTTGTCTTCATAAAGATGCAGAATGTATGCTGATTATCAGAACACCCACAATACAGGGAAGGAGAGATGCAAATATAGGCATTTAGTTAGCACTCGCAATCTGATATATCAAGATTGACACTGTTCTGTGGTCGCTGTTAATCTTCTTGGTGTACAGTGGAAGGTGGGGAGGCAGTGTCGACAACCCTGGTTACTTCTTGAATGTTTCAAGCCGCACATTGCTTGTCCATTGCTTTCTTTAGACTTATATTGAACTAGCAAAACTAGGAATAAGTTGTGAAAAGGTTAAAAACACTTTAAAAGCACACAAGGAAGGACAATATCTAACAGCAGCACTTTGCTGACTGGATAAGCCGTGAGCACCGGAGATCGATCAGGCTGCCCACAATGGATGTGCTGCCGGGCACAAAATTGCTGCGCTGCAGGCACACAAATGGGTGGATAAAACACTTTTTTCACAAGACTTAAAGCATATTTTTATTTGGTCTGTTGTTCGTAAATCGAAATGTTCGTACAATGAGGGGTGTCACCGTGTATTTTTCTGTATGAAAGAACTTCTTGCAATATGCCTTTTTTTAACGTCTGGATGATTCCAAATGCACCATCGCAACACCACAACACCTGTCAGAGCGCACCTCCAACCTCCATAAAGTAGAATTTATTGTCTGGATCGTGCTTCAATATAGCCTAGAAAATGTTTATATATCCAACATTTGTGTGCTGCGCGTCAACAACATAATGAAACGCCAAAGGTTGGGCCATATGATGCCATAAATGTGGAGGGAAATGAGTGTCTCCACTGTGACACGTTAAAATCAAATTTTTGCCCTTGTTATCAATATTTAGTAATGGTCAGATGAAGCCTTATGAGGCATTGAAGCAGTTAGTTTGAGAATGTTTTAAGCTTCATGCATGCTTTAGAAAATGGATGGATGGATGAATGGCATTCTTCGGCACAAGAAACCAACTGCTGGCCAAATGTATAATTACAAACAGCAATTCTTGCATCTGGTATGGCTCTTTGACCAGATGGTTTTGCTAGTTAAATTTACACATGTATAATATGTTTTATTGTATTGTGTGTTTGTATTTTGCCAACATGCTAGTATTTATGATATGGCAGGTTGTATATTTTTCTGTCACCTTAGGGAAATGGCACTTCAGCTTAAAGAGGATGATGACAAGACAATGTAACAGATCAGAGTTTTAGTTCATTTTTTTTATTTGTACTTTTAAGTAATTCTCTTTTTTTTGACTAAATCTCTATCACCCAGCTATTATTTTCTGGTGGCCGTTTAAAAGAGGATAACTACAGCATGTGTTACCTTATTAAACTTAATGCTTACAGTGATAAACTCATTCGGAAACTGACGTTGCTGAGAATCGAACCACCAGCAAATTCATGCTGGAGTTCTTCAGCTTTAACTTCAATTCTAGACACTTTAGATTGCACGTGTCAGTGAAACCAGTTCTTCAGTTAAATTCAGTTGTTGGATTGGAGGTTAAGTTTTGCTTTCATTTACATGAGTTACAAATGGCAGCCTAATCATATTGATCCTTTAATTTGCAGGAAAATACCTCAAGCATCATCAGGTCTCAGGTCTCATCGCGTCACAGAGTCTGCCAAGAATGTGTCTGGACGTTCCCATACCGCTGGCACCCTCAGCCTTGCCTGTGCCTCACTGGGACAACTTGAAAAAAAGTCACGGAGCACTAAACTACCATCCAATACCTCTGCAAAACGACCCGCCAGACTACGAAACCCTATCGGGTTACCCGGCTCCAATTTGTTGCAAAATGAGCTGTCGTGCGGTAGTGAGGAAACATCCTCAAGATGTAGCACAGACAAGCGCCAACCTCAGGTGACATCCTCCCAAGGACCAGTTAATGGTCACCTCTCCCATGGAAAAAAGACATGCCATCCTCTTCCTTTACAGCCCTCAAAGAGACCTGTGTCAGCTTTAGTGCGGCAGTCTGTTTTATTGTCCCCTGATAAAGCGGCGACACCGCATGTTAAACACAAAATATCAGGCTCTAACCAAAGGCCTCTAGGTAAAAAGAGGAAAAGTTGCAGTGAATCTCAGCCTCTCAAGTGTCAGCGTTTGTCCTCCCTAAACTGCCCTATCTCTTGGAAAGGAGACAGCATCGGGGAAGTGCAGTCAAGAAGCCCTGAAAAAAGGCCAGCATCCCAAATAGTAAGTATACCTATGTGCTTGCATGTGACTGATTTTTTAAATGCCACAAAATATTGTGTACCCATAAGACACTTCATTAGTATATACACAAGCACATACTTAATTCGGATCAGGACTGCATTGTCCATCCTAATGAATACTTTCTTCCTGCATATGCATGCTGTGTGTCATGCTCAGGCGTGAATAACAGTAGAGTATGCCTCCCTTACAATCAAAATATAAATATGCAGTGACAATGTGTTCTTTATTCAGGAGAAAAAGACATCTTGAAGAAGACGCCTGCAGCTGCTGCCAACATTGTCTGTGATGGCATGAATGTGTAGTTACTATGTCTGAAGTATGGAGTGAGTGAGTTTTCCCAGCACATTACTATGCCAGCCTATTGTTATGAAATGTTTGATTTTCTTCATGTCTTCATGTGTATTACCGTGAAAGAATACCTCAATATTTAAAAGCTGCTGAAAGTAAACAACATTTTATGGCAAAACAATTCACAACTCTGGTTACTGATATCATTCTACCACTAGGTGGCGTCCAGTCTTAGAATTTACTTATCATACAATTGCTGGTGCAGGACGTTTTACCATTTGTTAAATGAAAACAACTACTGTACTAAACTACATTTACTATGTCAGGTGAATGTTGAGTCAGCTTAATCTAAATGGTAAAGGTTCCCATATTCCCACAAGACAAGCAGTAAAATATAGAGGCAGCACAGTGTGTCAAGGTCAGTCGTTTATTTCATCAAGTAATACCTCTAATGCCTGCAGCCAAAGAAGTGTTAAAACAGGGTCTCCAACTTTCATCCCTCTTAGAGCTACTTTGGCAAAAAAGGAGGATATGTCTATGCCAAGCAACGTTTAAATTGTATTGTTTTTATTTAAGTGGTAACTTAAAAAAATAGAATTTCGTGCAAATGTTCAGTTATTCTAACAATTACATTTCCAAGGTGAAAATAACGACTTGGGCTCACAACATGCAACTAAAGATATTTCAAGACTTCTTTTGATATTATTTTGGTGACTGTGGCTTACAGCTTATGAAAACCTCAAATTGAACATTTTGGGTTTTCAAAAACTGTAAACCATGATCATCAAAATTGTAGCAAATGAAAGTTTGACATATTTAACGTTCCTACTTGTTGGAGACCCTTGCTGTAAAGCATACCATGCAAAGCGCTTCTACATTTGGCCAGTCAACTTATCTTTGCGATGGTGGTCAATTAACTCTGCTGCTTTTAAAATATTTATATGGAGGACTGGCGAATGTGGGGGAAAGGCTTTCAGCCACATCACTTCAGGAATGTTTGCATACATGCTACTTTAAAGTTTGAAGAATAGAGATATTGAATGTCAGAGACCACACTAATGCCACTTATCAGTGATTATTGCCAAATATTTTCATGAATGGAAGCAGTCATTTTTGTATCGCCTTTTTTATTTTAGATCCATCCATAATCATTGTAGTAAATAATGTGTGCTGCTTTTTTGACAAAAATAGTGTTATCTACAAAAGATGTGATTATAAAGGGCCAAATTATATTATTCACGGCTCATCAGACATGGCCTGAGACTGCCAGAGCACAGTACGTTCTTTTTGACCTTGTCTGCTAAAAATAACTTGCGGCTACATACTCACTGCCTGTCAGGTTGTCAGGCCTTTTTCATAAATGTCCAAATGTTTTTACTGATTCAACAAATGTAAAATACACCATCTTTCCATAGAAAACTGAACCCCAGCCCATTTGAAAAATAAGCGTGTAAATCAAGACAAGTAGCACAGCAGCAGACCAAATGAGCAACAAGGTAAGATTATACAACAATACAGTCAGTACACTGGTACAACATAGCTGTACAACTAATCAATACTGAACACAGATAGTGGTAATACATATACTATATGGCAATATGTAAGAAGGCATGATGCACGCACCACCTCTCTGACAAGTGTGACTTCCTCTTCACACGCACATTGGAGATGATGAGAACATTTCATCCATTTCCCCCAAAGCACCTTTTAAAAGGGCTGTACTGATTTCAGTTCAACATGTGTGTCATTCATTTTGACATTACCATATTCTTCCCCGCAATTATTTTTCATTTAAAGAGCAAACATTCAATAAACGCTGTGGGCATATCACATACTCCCAAAAGGGCATCACATTAATTTCCTGGATGGACTGATTGCTGTTTGAGGGCTGCACACACACAAACACACACATACTAAGAACTGAATTGAGCCTGAGACAATAGCTTTTGTGTTGTGTGACTCATGATAAAAGACACAAAGGCATACACAGCAGAGGGGGAATGAAACCCATCTGAGAACCGTTCATCTTAGCCTTGTATAATCACTCACATATGACACGGGTTGATTACATTGTGCCCCTATTCATGCCGAGAACGTGTTTTTCAGCATTATTTATTTACCTACAGTATACTCCTCTTTCATGACTGCTCAGTCTATATTGGCCATTTATTTAGATATGTTTTTGTCAATATTTTTACTCCAGTAAACGCTTGATATATTTGCTTATTCTAACTTGTGAAATGTTATATTCATTAACTTTGTTATTTTTAGGGCTGTCAAATGATGAGTTAACTCATGTGATTAATACCATCCATCCATCCATTTTCTACCGCTTGTCCCTTTTGGGATCGCGGAGGGTGCTGGAGCCTATTTCAGCTGCATTCCGGCGGAAGGCGGGGTACACCCTGGACAAGTCGCCACCTTATACCAAAAAATAAATTAATACAAATAATAAATAAAATAAATACATTACTGTACTCATGTATATACAATTTATTTTCACTGTACATGCTCCTTTAACTTAATGGATGGTTACTTAAAAGGCAGCACTGGTTTTTACACAGTCAGTGATCAGGTCAATGCATACGCCAGTGCAAAAATGAGCGAGAAGACTGACTGGTGTGCTCAAAATTAATACTGACGTGACTTTAAAATGAAACTGTTGCCATGTCATGAGCAAATAAATGTCAAGCATCCAAGTAAAACTTTTAAAATGTTCCTGTATGACATTCTGACAGTAAAAATTGCATTTCTGTTTAAATATCGGGCGGGGTCTAAGATACTTTAGTTGCTTTAAGATATGCAAGCAAGTAATAACCTGTGATTAATCCAAATAAAAAAGTGTGATTAATCTGATTAAAATAAGTAATCATTTGACAGCAGTAATTTCCATTTTTTAAATCTTTTTGTTAACGTCTTAAATTCTTCTTTCTTTTTGACATCGCACAAGATGTATGCAGTCAGTTTTTTAATTCGTATACTCATATTTTCTTATTAGTACCGTGTTGTCTTTTCCTTATTCTTTCCTTTATAAGATGTCTATCCAACCCATTCTCTCTTCGTGTCACTTTAATTAGAAAATGGTGCCACATAAACACAGGAAATGAACAAATTATAAATGACAAAATGTAAACGAATGCTATATTGTAAGTGTCAACCTGTAAAATATAAACAGTTGTTTATAAAGTTTTGAAAAATGGGTATGATTAAATAAACTCTGCTTCTTCCTACTCCTTTTTAGACACAGCTTGTCTAATTGTAGTCATTTGATGATCGTTCCTGAATCATTTATTAAGCGTATCCGAAATTAAACATCCTATCCCATTAAATGACTAAATTCAGTTGCAGCTTTTAAAAGTTAACACCATCAAATGATTTTTGTGTGCGCGTCACTAGTGCACATTTCCAGATAATGCAGGTTTACGACCATACCAGCTGTATGTTTACTTAACAATGGTTAATTTCCTGCCAATCAGGCTGAAAAGTAGTCAATCCCTGCATTTATAGAGTTTGGATCAAATGTTATTTAGTGGTGGATTAGTGTTTAATTTCCAGGAAAGAGGATCCAAACTCACTTACGTAGATGTTGATGCTGTACGTATACAAGATGTAGATGCTGTACGTATACAAGTGTGTGACACCGATTCGAAGTCATCCACCTTATATTGAGGTGAAAGCAAGTTGAACTGTTTGTGTGGATTACTTGTAACAATATGGTTAATATCAAGACTGTGTCCTGCCACTGAATATTTGTTTGCTGGAGGTTACCAGTGGTTTTTTTTTTTTTTTTTTATCACGTAAGGCTTCATAAGTTCAAGTAGATGTGAGGCAATTAGTCTGATACACATGTGGAATTACTTGCGTCTACCTGGTTATTTTCTATTAAATGCAGTAGTATATTGACATGTTCCACGATACAGCAATGGAAAATATACTTATACCTCTACGCATACAAATAGTTAAATTAAGTACTTCTGAGCACATGTTTATGCTACATTTTCTTGGAAAATGTCTGATGAAGCTATCTTTATCTAATATAATGCAGCATCATAGCATCCTGCTTCCCCTATGGATGACTCAAGGTTGATGGCAGATGCATTCATGTTCTGCTGATGCCCATCTGTCTCCTATGCTACTATATGTTCTTGATAAGAAGCAATCTATTCTAGTATTTGTAACACTTATCATGATATGAGAATCCCTCCCCCCATTTCTCCCCCCCTCATTAGCACAATATCATCTATCACAGGGTGAATGCTCAAGACGTCAGTAGTTTCCGTTCCCCACATCCCCCTTCCTTCACAGTAAATGCATTAAATTAAGTGCTACACATTAGAATGCTGGAAAAGTCCGGCTAATTGTTGAGAACAAGACAGTTCACTTTCGCAAAGGCTCTTATTTCAACTTGTTTTCTCCCAATTCCCTTTGAAAAAATCTGCTAGTATCCTGTCAGCTTTCTTCTCACACCATCATAGGAGTGTCTGAGAAGACCGAGCTAATGGAGTCTGCTACTGACTTCTTCCTCTTTCCCTTCATAAGTGAACTGGCCTCAACGTCTATGTCATCATTGTCCTCATCCCCGTTAGGGTTCAGCTTGCCATTTTGTCCCTGTGCCTCCTTAGAGTCTATGAAAGCCACATGTCTGTTGAGCTCCGCCTTGAGCACTGGGTCCCCGTGGGTCGGCGTCACGCTCAACATGGATGAGTGGATGCTGTCGTCCCCCCGATTTTTACCCCTATTGGGGCAGCAGAAGCAGCGGCACGGTGTCAGGTAAAGGTATATGATTACCAGAACCACGCTGGCCAGGCAGCCGACTAATGTGGTGTACGCCGTGTTCAGGGTGTCTCCATTGCCATGCATGGTAAAGTTGTGGACCTTCAGTACCACATAGATGGTTTCATTGAAGGTCGCGCTGGTGGCAAAACAGGTATAGGTTCCAGAGTCGTCCAATCTCACTGGACTAACTTGAAGACTGCCACCTGGCAAGACTTTAGCAGTCTGGTTGCTTGTTGGTATCACTGCCACATTACCAGGAAGTGTCCAAGTCTTTAACACATTCCTGTGTTTGGTGTCGCAACCGAGGAGCAACGACTGCTCAAGAAAAGCTTCTTGTTCTGCCTCCTTGAAAGTACTGCAGTTCATGCTGTCGCCGCTCAGATCGAAAGCATCCACCTGGGTCTTCTGTGGGCCCGGCAGAACACATGTGAAGTCATTTTTGAAGTCCAGGGCTGAGTTGAGCTTTCGGATGTACCAGTGTGCAAGAAGTGTGTAGAGGTCACAGTGACAGAGCAGAGGGTTGTTGTGGAAATAGAGGCCGTTTTTAATCCAGGATGGCAGGACTTGAAGCTCATCAATAGGCAACATTTTAATCTTGTTTGATGACACATCCAGCAAGCTAAGTTTTTCTAGACGGGATTTTTCCTTGACAAGCTCCACGGGGAATCGGGAGATTTGGTTTTGGCTCAGGTAGAGCTTCTGGAGATTGCTCATGGTGATAAAAGCTGAGCGGTCAATCTGGTAAATTTTGTTATTGTACAACAAGAGAACCTCTATGTTGACCAAAGGCTCAAAGACAAACTCATCTAGCTGCTGCAAGCTGTTGGAGGACAGGTCCAGGTAGCGCAGGTATTTCACATTAATGAATGCCTCTGATGACAGGAAGAGGAGGCCATTGTGACTGAGCAGCAGGTTGCGAAGCTTTGGGAGCTTTACTGGAGTCCACTCTGACCTCAACTTTGTGATCTCATTGTAGCTGAGATCCAGAACGGTGGCGTAGAGCGGCAGCCCCGTCGGAATGTTGGTCAGGTTCATCTTAGAGCAGCTCATGATGTTGGAGGCGCAGATACAAGTCTTGTGACAGTCTAGCGCTGACCCTGCTGTCCCTGGAGGCCAGTGGAGACCTATGCACAGGGCGAGGAAGAGGGCCCATTCCAAACCCTTACTCCAGGGAGGTGATGTTTTTAACAGGCTGCCACCTGCTCTTCTGGAGGGCTGCAACATGCTGGCAGTCTATCTATATCCCAGAGAACTGTACCGTGAGCTCAATTCCCAGGAGGTGAAGAAGTCCAGGGCATTGCTTTGTGGTGGCTGAAAATGTAGAGAGCACAGTTAACAAATCTTATGGACACATGGAAAACATTCATACACTGTTGAAGATTTGAGCTTTAAATAGATCTTTAGAGTGAAAATGTACCAGCTACTGACACAAATATGGACAAAAGTATTGGGACATGTGGAAAGTTTTTCTGTAAAGACTTTCTACATGTTGACGTGTGTCTGTTGGAATTTTGTCGATTTCTCCAAAAGAGCATTTATTCAATTAAATAATTCAACTAGCAGCTTGTAAATAACACCATATAGCGTCCCCCGAGTTCAGTTCAAAACTTGTGAGACAAACCTTATACAGCAATTTCCTAAAACACTATAGTGCTCCTGTTGTATAGATGAACTTGAACGAGTGGAACCACATTGGAAGATCTTTGCATTGACATTTTAAACTCCTAAAGGCCAGCGTCCACTACAGCAAACACTTGTTTTTTGCATAAAGGGGCAATTTTCTTCTGGAATATGTCACTGATAGAAGAAAACAATTTGAGATGTCCGATAATGGCTTTTTTGCCGATATTCCGATATTGTCCAACTCTTAATTACCGATTCCGATATCAACCGATACCGATATATACAGTCGTGGAATTAACACATTATTATGCCTAATTTTGTTGTGATGCCCCGCTGGATGCATTAAACAATGTAACAAGGTTTACCAAAATAAGAGTACAACTTCAACTCAAGTTATGGAAAAAGTCCCAACATGCCACTGCCATATTTATTATTGCCATATTTTTATTATTGAAGTCACAAAGTGCATTATTTTTTTTAACATACCTCAAAACAGCTGCTTGGAATTTGGGACATGCTCTCCCTGAGATAATCCTGATACCCACTACAACTATGGGAAATACTATACTTTGACTTTCACAAAGACCATTATTATTATTTTTTTTAAACATGCCTCCAAACAACAGCTACAAAAACAAGTAAGGCATACAGCTTCAGTCCAGAGTATACTAGAGTAATAAAGTACACAATAACATACCGGTAGTCCTCCTTTAGTGCAAGACTGCCTGGTATACTGTAAAACAGAAAATTATAAACTGGGCTCAATCTGCCCTGCTCTAACGCATTCGTATGAGTAACAAAAATGTGCTGCAAGCGAGTGGTGAGTGCTTGAAGTGGCCTACCAGTCAGTCAGAGCTTCTGAAATGCTGCGTTGAGACAGGGCAGCTCCGCTCACTGCAAGCTGCAAAGTGTGCGCCATGCAGGGCAGACTAGCCACACCAAACTCCACCGTAGCTTTTGCTATATTGCGTGGGCTTTCGCATTGGGGTGGTTTTTGTTGTATTTTTGTTTTTTCTCCGCGGAGTTTTTAAGCGACAAGTGTGTGGTACTACTTTTTTTTGCTGTTAACTTTTCATCCATCTTCCGCTTGTATTCATCGTGTATCTCCTTATGATTCTTGAAGAGGTGGGAGATCAAATTGCTCGTATTAAAGGAAGACGTCTTGGTTCCTCCTCGCATAACCAACTTTTTGCAGTCATTGCAAAATGCCAGTTTTTTATCCGTCAGACACACTTTAAAATAATCCCAAACCATAGACATGGTGTTGTTAGTCAGTCATCGAGCTTGCTGGCTTGTTAGCCACGGCTACAGCACCGGCAACAACACACTCTTGTTGTTGTTATGCTCCGCTCGCGGCGGTTTGATGAGGTCATCAAGCGTCGCCAGTAAACCTCTCATGCTGCAGTCGTCAACTCCTGTGTTGTGTGTGGGAGAGGGGCTAATGACTGGGAGACGCAACTGCTCTGTACTTCTCCCTACGTCCGTGTTTTACCGGATATGTACCGCTCCGTACAGCGGCGTTTTAAAAAGTCATTAATTTTACTTTTTGAAACCGATACCGATAATTTTCCATATTACATTTTAAAGCAGGCCGATATTATCGGACATCTCAAAAAAATATATAATGATAAAAGGAAATAACCCAAAAACAAAACAAAACTCCATGCACTGTAGAAGATACATGGTCTCAAAACAAGAATAATATTGAAGGCGGAAGTCCAGCTCTGCGGTCCTTAGCGTTCTGTAAATGTTAGTTGAAATTAGTTGAATAGCCCTGATTTATGACATCATAGGTTGGACCTGTTCTTGTACATCTCAAATATTTATAATGGGGTTGAGGTCAGTGCTTTCAAGTTTTTATGAAGCTTGGAATAGAAAAGGCTCTTCCTCAAATTGCTCCCATAAAGTTGGAATGATACAGTTGGTAAAATGAAGAATTAAGATTCAGGGGAAAGTAAGGGGTCTGACCAAAACATTAATTATCTAGTTAATTGACTTAGATGGGACTGCCAAGTCATGTACTGTTAGGTCCGAAATAAGAAGTATTTGGACATGATTTTTGTACATGCCATGTCACTTCCTTTATCATAAATTACATATGTGGTACGCTTTGGGTCATGGGCTGCTCCTTTCCTTCTGTGTACTTTTGTTTTGCTATTATCAATCAATCAATCAATGTTTATTTATATAGCCCTAAATCACAAGTGTCTCAAAGGGCTGCACAAGCCACAACGACATCCTCGATACAGAGCACACAAAAGGGCAAGGAAAAACTCACCCCAGTGGGACGTCGATGTAAATGACTATGAGAAACCTTGGAGAGGCAACCCCAAATGCCTGAATAATTTAATTTTGGCAAAACAGTGAAGATGTGGTCACGTCTGCCTCACAGCCAGGTAGGCTTTGGTTCAAATCCGGCTTGAAACTTTTTGTGTAGCGTTAGCATGTTCTCCCTAGCTTGTGAGTTTTGTGCATGGTATACTTCAACTCCGGAAACATGTATGTTAGATTCAATTGTCCATAGGGTCTTGTGATTCTCTGGATGATTAACCCTGCCTCTGACCCAAAAGTGAACTGGGATAGGCTCCAGCTCTCCCAGGACCCTGACCAGGATAAGCAGTAAAAAAGAACTGACTGAAAATGAGGTGCGTCACAACACGTTTGTCCCTAATGTAAATATGTGTTTTCTTACAGCTAAAGTAACCAAACACACATCGCCTTGGAGGGTTTTGGACTACACACTTGTGCATCAATGCTAGAAGATGAAAGGTTAAATCATCTGAGGTAAGAGAGGATAACATGTTAACTTGTTCTAAATATAAACAAGTGAGCATTCTCTCAGTAATAGATATCATCTGGTATTGTCTTGTTTGTTTTGTAAGTAAAAGTTCGACTGTGCATTGATAAAACATACAGTTCTCATTTGACATTGACACACAATGCACGCACTTGCTCCCATTCGTTCCCTTTAAAAGCCATTGACAACATGCACCTGTCTGTCCTTGCAGCATTACATTGTGAACATTCTTACAGGCATGCATTCATTAGGTTGCTCTACCTCTGAGAAGCACAATGCATTTATACTAATATATATATATATATATATATATATATATATATATATATATATATATATATATATATATATATATATATACATATATCCTTATGCAAAGAAAACAAGAGCGCATTCATGGGAAAAACATGAGGCGAAAGATTGAGGTCCGAGTGAAACACTTACCTTCACCCGAGATGTAGCATAGAAGCAAATGTTCTCACTCCTGCAGCATGCAGATGTTCCCCCTTTCTTTCTAATGATGATGATGATGATGGGATGACGAGGAGGACACAAGATGCAAAACGGGGATATCGGCGCACGAATAAACCCGATGCCAAATTACGCAAGGAAAGCCTCTTTGAGGCGATGACGTGTTGTCATCCGCCGTTTTAAACACACAACTTTGCACGCACGGTGCATTTTCCTGCCTCCTGTGAGTATCTTGAGCAGCGGTGGAGGAAAACGTGACAAGCCTCCTCCTCTCCAGCCTGCTGTTATTCTGCGGCTTGCGCCAAAGGAAGTACGCTCAGCGCCACAAGGCGCTGTTGGTACCGCCAGTGGCCGCACGGAGGATGCGCAGTCTAGACGACGTTGTGTAAACGAGCCAGGAGAGGTTTTCATTGCAAACTGACGTTGGCATAAATTACAATTTCGATATAGAGACATGTTAAAAATTATTTTTTTTTACAGTTAGACAATTTTTAAAAACCGACGTCACATGTTTACTCGGTCACTTGTTGCTAGGCAGAGTTCACAACAAGGACTGAATCATCACTAACTGCCAATGTCCAATGAAAAAACGTCCCGTGTTAGCCACGCCCACTCCACAGGCTGAATTGCCAGCATTGGCTCGGGCAGCACAGTGGTGAAGGGGTTTGGGCACGTGCCTCACAATCATACTTGCCAACCTTGAGACCTTCGATTTCGGGAGGTGGTTGGGGGCGTGGTTAAGAGGGTAGGAGTATATTTACAGCTAGAATTCACCAAGTCAAGTATTTCATATATATATATATGTATATATATATATAAGAGAAATACTTGAATTTCAGTGTTCATTTATTTACACATATACACACACATAACACTCATCTACTCATTGTTGAGTTAAGGGTTGAATTGTCCATCCTTGTTCTATTCTCTGTCACAAATTTCTAACCATGCTGAACACCCTCTCTGATGATGCATTCTGCTTCATCTCCTTATTTGTGTGCGCAGTTGTGCACTGCACTCTCTAAAAGCCCTAGATGTTAATGTCACATATGCATGTACAGTAGATGGCAGTATTGTCCTGTTTAAGAGTGTCACAACATTGCTGTTTACGGTAGACAAACTGCTTTACGGTAGACGAAAACGTGACTGCTGTTGTGTGTTGTTGCCGCGCTAGGAGGACGTTAATGAAACTGCCTAACAATAAACCCACATAAGAAACTAAGAACTCGCCCTCGACCATTCTCCAGTTATATAGCGCGCTGTTTATATTGTGGGAAAGCGGACGTGAAAACAGGCTGTCGACACGTCACTCAGGTCCGCCTGAATTTCGGGAGATTTTCGGGAGAAAATTTGTCCCGGGAGGTTTTCGGGAGAAGCGCTGAATTTCGGGAGTCTCCCGGAAAATCCGGGGGAGTTGGCAAGTATGCTCACAATACGAAGGCGACTTGTCCAGGGTGTGCCCCGCCTTCCGCCCGATTGTAGCTGAGATAGGCTCCAGCGCTCCCCGCAACCCCGAAGGGAATAAGCGGTAGAAAATGGATGGGATGGATGGATGGGCTCGGGCAGCACGGTGAAGAAGGCATGTGCCTCACAATACGAAGGTCCTGGGTTCTTTCTGTGTGGAGTTTGCATGTTCTCCCCGTGACTGCGTGGGTTCCCTTCGGGTACTCCGGCTTCCTCCCACCTCCAAAGACATGCACCTGGGGATAGGTTGATTGGCAACACTAAATTGTGTGTGAATGTGAGTGTGAATGTTGTCTGTCTATCTGTGTTGGCCCTGTGATGAGGTGCCGACTTGTCCAGGGTGTACTCCGCCTACCGCCCGAATGCAGCTGAGATAGGCTCCAGCACCCCCCGCGACCCCAAAAGGGACAAGCGGTAGGAAATGGATTGGTGAATGGGCTCAGACACAATTTAAGGAATTTTGTCTAAAAATCCTTAAAGTAAATGATGACTATGTATTGACTATGAAATAGTGGCATAACCAGGGCTGCCTTAACTTAAGGAGAGCCCCGGGGCCGAGGGGTTTTTGGCCGCCCCACTTCACCAAACCTCAATGACCCCCCCCCCTCCGTGCTGAAAACACAGTTTGAAATTTTACTCAACAGAACAGCAACAATGCAAAAATATCATCCAATTTAAAAAAAAAAAAGAATTTTGCAACAGGCACATTTACGTCTGCGAGTGTATCAGAGGCCTGTCAACTTCAAGGATAGTGCTGGTAGTCTGGGAGATTGCCTGTGCTTTTAGCTCAGTAGTCAGGACGCTGGCCTCTCACACCGGCGACCTGGGTTTGCGCCTCGCTCGACTTTTGCCCAGGTAAGCCCGTGCATTAAGGCGGCCATGGGCGTAGCACCAAATATTGAGGGCCCCATAAACAAGATTCCTAATGGGCCCCCAACCCCACCCTAAACTCAATGTTGCCGCGCCATACACACAGACACACACACACTTGGTATGTTTACATACACTAAAAAACTAATTGTTGCATGGGATTGGTTGAAACCAGCTTTTTAAAACACGCCTAAAAACCTTAATGAGGGTTTTGACTTTATAAAATTGGATTACCATATCTATAATATATTTCAATAAACCCCCCAAGACAATTTGGTTTTGTTTTGAAAATAAGTTATTTTTTATTTATTTATTTATTTTTACAAAAAAAAGCCAACAAATTGAATACAAATGGCCAAAATATGAATTTAAACGCTAATATAACCTGTCGTTATTTGCTTGAAAATAATTATACATCTGTCAAATGTTCCTGTACTTTAGAGTGTTAAATAGAGAGTAACTGGTACACACACAGGATTATCATCAGTGGACAATATGTATCATACATGATACATTAAGGTATTAAAAATATGAAAATTTGACATCAGTTATCATTATTGTTGAATGTACTCAAAAAGTACTTATAAACACATTGAAATCTGTTGACTAAGTTCGTTTTTAAATAAATGAAATAGACACACTGTTAGAAAACCCACTATTGCATTTCTTATGCTTCACTGATTTTGTTTTAGTCTAAGTATTATGTCTGTTTTAATGCCTAAGCTTTTATTATTTAGATATTGGTTTGTACTGTAGCCCTTTAATATTTATTCTAATGAAAAATTAACTACAAATAAATATATTATTTTTATTTATTATTCCTGGCAGGCGTTGTGGCATCCTATTCTGCTTAGTGGTCCTTGAACACACCGTAAAAACACCTCCGTCTAGTATTCTTCTGAGTAATAAATAATCATTCTGGGCTTAGAGCACAACTGGTAGGTTCAGTGTGCACAATTGAATAGCTTAGTTGCTCAGACATGGAGTTTAAATTGGGGTGTATCGCTTCTTATTGGGGAAAGACGTCTTGTTTTCATGATAAGATACCGAGGTGGCGGTAGCCAATCTGCAATTTTATCAAAGTACAGTTATCAAACACGATTTTTTTGCTAATTTTAATTTAAAACAGTAATACTAACCTTTGGGAGTTTTACCGCAGTTAGCATTATTACATCCCTACAATACATCATTATTATTATATTATTATTAGTGCATCACCTCAGAGTTAAGTTTCCCCTCTTTTTAAAAATGAGTAATGCCTGTTTTTAAAGTCAGATAAAAAAACCAACAAGTGGGGGTAAGCACACAGTCATTTTACTTCATTGTTCATTTTGTTAGTTTTACACAATAAAAAATCCATCCATCCATCCATCCATTTTCTACCGCTTATTCCCTTCGGGGTCGCGGGGGGCGCTGGAGCCTATCTCAGCTACAATCGGGCGGAAGGCGGGGTACACCCTGGACAAGTCGCCAATAAAAACAATATTTGAACAATTTGTTCATCATGTGTCTGTATAAGTAATCCAAACAAATCAGCTTTAAATCGAATAGTATTCAAAATATTTCACAAAAATAAAAGAAAACACATCAGTCGTGTGAGGACCATTGAATAGCCAGCTCTGCCAACAAGATGTCAGGCTTATTTATTTTTCAGGGAGTTGGCAACCATATTTGCACGCAGGATGCTGAGATTGACTATAGCTTGATGCACATATAAGTATCCCAATTGGCTCATCATTTGATCAGTGGCTGCTATTATTGTGTGCTTTTGTTGATAGCTGTGTCCAAGTTCAAGGTTAATTTCAGTTATGTCAAAGGCAAAATTAATGTTTTTTTTAGTTCCTATGATAGGATATTATACCTAATGCTCCAGAAAATCAGTTTTTCATGGAGTAGAAGATGCCCCAACTGTATTATGTTCTCTGGTGGTATATAATCTCACTGTGTCACACTTTGAAAACCCCTTATCTTTCATATTGGAGCAATTTAACATTTAACCATCTCGATCTATCTGCAGGTTAATCTCAATTAATTTAAATATTAATGGAAATCGATCTATGATTTATCTAGCATCAATTTGTCAAGCTTCCCAACAATTTTATCACGTGTTTATAACTGTAGATTTAGTGATGTGATTAAGTGCCAGCTAAAGGGAGGGATATCCCCATTATTACTCAAGGGAATCCACCCACCTTCTTCTTTTGGAGATATTCTTTAATTCACAGATATGCTACATTTGGCAGAGCAGGGACTGTTTGCCATTAGGCTGATGCATCCATGCAGCCACCTACTTAAGGAATGCATAGTAAATCATGTAGTAATTTAACTCTGAACTAGCGGGTGTAATACAGTCTTGTAACAAGGAGACAGTTGTCTCTTTCATACCTTGTCTACTTTAGTGGACTCTAGTTTGTAAATTGGTTGAATAGAGCAGTGGTTCTTAAACGTTTTTCACCAAGTACCACCTCAGAAAAAAACTTTCTCCAAGTACCACCCCCGACCAACATTAAAAACACAGTAGCGTAATAGGCCGAAGTATTCATTAAAAACAAGGCAGGGGTTTTATTTAACAAGTATATTTAATATTTTTTCGTCAGACATTAGTTGTGTTCATTTTGAGACATACTGTTAACACACTGTACTTAAATATTAATTTGCAAATAAATTCTAAGGTGTGTCAGAAAAAACTCCTGCAGGACTGTTAATCACAGTGTTCGATGTGATATGAGGTGCAACGCCCACTGTGAGTTCTTGCCACTAGCGATGGTTATTATGCAAAATGTGGGTTATTATGCAAAATGTGACCTCAATACAGTCATCACCCCTTTTTTTTTTTTTTTTTTTTTTTTTATTTATATATTTTTTTAAAGCATATTCTACAACATTTTTGCCCTAAATTAAGTATTTCAAGCATAACATGGCTAAATGAATACTACAATACTACAGTAGTACTGGCCACAAGATGAGACCAGACCAGTCAGATCACGGTGTTTGGTATTGTTGCCACTGATTGGCTCAGCCTCAGGCAGAATTAGTACATTGGATTGAAAGGGTGTAAATGTGAACAAATGGTGTTATTTAATCTTTAGAGGGATCTCATCATGTTACAAAATTTACTGTATTTTCCAGACTATAAGCCGAACCGGTATATAAATTGCACCCACTAAATTTGAGAAGACCGGTATGTTGTGAAATGAGATATTTACATAGAAAGATGTATAAAATGTTTATTTACATACCTTAATTGTTTCCAAACGGTGCCTGTAACACGGCAGTATAGTAAAACGGCTGATCAAACAAAACAGAAAAGTCATTGTCTTTGTTCATCTTTTATTAGATGAATAAGATTGTTTCCTTTTTTTTTAATAAGGCTCAAGATGTTTAGCAGATGTTTCTTCTTCCTTGTACTTTGTAAACACTTTAAGTTTGAACGGTTTCTTAAAGTTAAAAATGTTAGTACAGTGTTCCATTTCTTTGCTTAATCCAGTCATAATTTAGGTTAGTGAAGAAAAATCCAAAGATTAACCGCAACTTTGTAAAAACAGCAGGGTTCAAAGCTCGGGGGAAAAGTAGTGGCTTTTAGTCCAGAAAATACAGTGTCTAGAACAGGGGTGTCAAATGTACGGCCCGCGGGCCCGAACAGGCTTGATCCGGCCCGCGGAATGAGTTTGCTAAGTATAAAAATAGGCCAAAATTTTTGAATGAAAGAAACCGTTCTAAATGTGCCCACTGGATGTCGCAATAGCAATTCTTTGTATCTTTGTAGATTATGCTACATATGTAAAAAAAACAACATCAAAAACACATCATGTTAGTGCACCAGTCGAGGAAAATGACCAAACTACATAAATAACATCCTATAATTTGATTTTGATATTATTTTTTTTCATGATAGATTGAAAATGAACACCAATGAGTTGACTGATCACATAATTTATTCATAAAGTATAAATAATGACAAATAAAGATGGAATACTATTAACCACAACATGTAAGTGTAACAAAAACCCAACAACATTATGATTTTTACATTTTCAGCATGTGTTTGTTCTATTTTTAAACAAAGAAAACAATCTGAAGTTGTCTTTATTTTTAAATTATCGTGCTGTGATTTTACCAGTAGATTTTTCTCTACGTGGCCCCCGATCTAAAATGAGTTTGACACCCCTGGTCTAGAACAGTGGTTCTTAACTTTGTTGGAGGTACCGAACCCCACCAGTTTCATATGCGCATTCACCGAACCCTTCTTTAGTGAAAAATAAAATGTTCTTTTTTCAAATTCAAGACAAAGTTATATGTTTTTGGTAACACTTTAGTATGGGGAACATATTCTAAGTAACAAAGACTTAATTTAGAGTTTTTTGGACACTAGGGGAACATATTCTAAGTAATTCAGAGTTATTTGGTTCGGGTTAGGGTTAGAGGGTTTGGGCCAGGGTCAGAGGGTTAGGATTGTAATAAGGCCATGCCGTTTAAAGCATTAATAAGTACTTAATGATGACTAGTTAAGAGCCAATATGTTACTAATTTGCATGTTAATAAGCAACTAATTAATGGTGAATATGTTCCCCATACTAAAGTGTTACCATGTTTTATTACTGGTGCACAAAATGAACCGTGCATGCACATCACCTTGTTCAAAGAACAAAACCAACACAGTGCATAAACCCACAACAAATTACACACCCGTAAATCAGTGTGACTTCTGCTATTGCCGTATCCGTAATACGCCGATAGGGATAAGTTTGTATTTACACGATGAGTTGGGTGTGTCTTGACCTCCGCCGAACCCCTCAGCCCGAATCACCGAACCCCTAGGGTTCGATCGAACCCAGGTTAAGAACCACTGGTCTAGAACAGGTCTGGGCAATTATTTTGACTCGGGGGGCCACATTTAGAGAAAAAGAGGTGTCTGGGGGCCGGTATATCTATTTTTAGGAACATTAATACAAAACCTCACAATAATGTCGGATTGAATGCTAAAAACGTTATGACAGACCTCCTTAAAAAATGTAATGGAATTTTTACATTTTTCTATGAATGATAAAACACTGAATATTGACAAAATATGAACGTCACACCCTTTTTTGATCGACATATTTTACAATCAAGTGAAACTTAACAAAAATGCAACAAACAGTGAAATATGAACACCAAGGGTACAAAATAAACCCACTTACAATCTGATATATCTGATATATCACTAAACTTTAGAACTTTGTTATGAAAATCTCCTTCCGGGTCTGTCCCTGACACCCACATTTCAGGCTGGCCGCTCAGGAAACACTCTGTGGAAACGCTTCCCACCCACACTGCTTAGTGCCTCGTCTGAGCTGCTGTGACATAGATTACCATAGTAACTAAGTAGATGACCATAGTAACTAAGTAGATGACCATAGTAACTAATTAGATGACCATAGTAACCAGTATATCATGCATAAGCAGATTCCAACCATTGAAATACTTTGTATAGTTCAAGACTTATGGTCATTTGAACACATCACTGCACATCATAATGGCAGCGACACTTTCCATCTTAAAGATCTAAAAAAATTATTCGGGAATGTCCGGCGGGCCAGATTGAAAAGCTTAACGCTTGTGGCCCCCGGGCCTTAATTTGCCTAGGTCTGGTCTAGAAGGTAGTAAACACCTACGAAAATATTAGACTTACTTATGTCCAGAACCATTTAAAAGCGATAAACAAGGGATTACTGTACTGGAATAGGAGTCCATTCATGTTTAATAGTTGAAATTCATGTGAGTAGGTGTTCTACAGAACGTACCTTAATAAGATGGGAGTTGCCCAGCAGACTGACGCTCAACCAAAGTGGAAGATGATTTGATATGTGCTTCACTGTGCAACCTACTAATACAAGTCTCAATCAATCAATCAATCAATTTGCTTATTTAGATTCAAAACATTCACCAAACTTCTTTGCTTTGGCAGTCATCTAATGTGTAAGTGTGCATGGTAATAAGGCTGAAAATAGAACCAAGGTCAATTAAAGATGTATTTTCTCCTGATGACAGAAGAACATTTAGGTGTCTCAGTGCTGTATTGAGACTTGGTGCCGCAAATGATTGTAGCTGCGTGCTTCGTGTGAGATGGAGCTGAGAGTGATTAATGCCGTGTTTGACTCTACTTCCTGCTGGGATGGCAATAGTGTTGCCAGGCAACTGCCTGTGGCCTTTCATGGGCTGTTTTGGCTCTGTGGCAAATCTGAGGTGGCCTTGCTGTCGCTCCTTGCTGCCAGGCGCCAGCACAACTGCTCAGACGGGATTCTAGCACAGAGGCAGTGCTCTAATATTTGTCACCGGAAAATGGGGCAAAACGTCGGTCTTTCTCCACAATGGTGTCAGTCCAATCCCTGAGCGCTAAATAATCATCAAGTGGAAGTAGCCTTGAGTGACTATAGCTCATAAACACTTAAAGAGCTGTTTACCCAATATAATCGTATTTTACCAATGATGTCACCTGGAATTGAGACGGAATGTGCTATAAAGTCCGCTATTGACATGATGACTGCATTCGGTCAGAATCAGGCTGAATTCGTTCCGCATTTCATTCTGTGCTCCAGCTGGCTGCTCCGGTGACAAAGTAAACATTTGTCCCCAGCTGGCTACTTTAAACAACATGCATGGCTGCGTAAACTCCATCTCGATACACACTGTACACATCTGCTGCTGTTTCACAACCTAGCATGATCGTATTTACTATCGAAAGTCTATAATCTTAAAGGGGAACTGCACTTTTTGGGGGGAAATTTGCTTATCGTTTACAATCCCTATGAGAGACACTTGTATCTCAAATGAACGTCTCCCATTGAAATAATTGAATTGGTGTTTGCCCCCCCAAAACAGCACAATTTGACATGGCTTTAAAAAAAAACAAAAAAAAAACTTTTAGATATATATATTTTTTTAAAACAATACAATAACATTTAGTACTAACAACTACATTAGTTTTATGAAGTAATGAAATAATAATGTACATCACAGTATTTACCTTGGAGATTGGACTTGTACGGTATCTCCTGCCAGCTGCTTCTCCGTCAAGCACAACATTTCCATATTTTCATGGATAAATGTCCGTCGTATTATTTTAAAATTCTTGGCTCACGTTAGTCTCATTCTGTTTCAGTATGGCGCAAACTAGCAGTCATACGCACCAATTGCTTTGCCAAGTTTGTGACACGCTTGTCTTTGTTTTGATGATTCCTTACTTTATTTCAATGAATATCATCCGCTTCTTCTCAGCACTGTCTCTCACACTAACTTTCTTCCTTCCCATGGTTGGAAAACAAAGTTATGTCCATCTGAAACTATAAGCCAGGGGTGTGAAACTCAAATACAGAGTGGGCCAAAATTTAAAACTGAACAAAGCCGTGGGCCAAGGTTGAACAAATTAACCTTTTAATAGGGACCCAAACAAGTTTTACATTGAATATTGAACAAGCAAGGCTTATATAACTTTATAGTGACATGCAAAATCGAGTTTCAAATAATAATAATAATAATTAAAAAATATCAATTGCATATCAAATAAAATTTAAATAAAAATTGAATGCCTCTTTTCTATTTGCAGCCTTCTGAGGTAAATATCAAAATAAACTTTTTCCACAGGCTAATAATAAATTTGAAAATAAAATAATAATGAATGAATCAAACAATCAAGCCTTGAAGTAGCAAGAGAAAGTGCATGAATAAAACGTTAATTATTGCTCAGTTTGCTACACTGATTTGCTTTAACACTGAATATGGAACAAGCAACGCTTATATAACTTAATAGTTCAAAATCAACTTTCAAAAAACAAACGAAAAAACATCAATGGTATATTAAATAAAATTTAAATAAAAAATTGAATGCCTATTTTCTATTTGCAGCGTTCTGAGGTAAATATCACAATTAACTTGGTGGGCGGGGTCGGGGTGGGGGGGGGGGCGGTGTTTGGTGGTAGCGGGGGTGTATATTGTAGCGTCCCGGAAGAGTTAGTGCTGCAAGGGGTTCTGGGTATTTGTTCTGTTGTGTTTATGTTGTGTTACGGTGCGGATGTTCTCCCGAAATTTGTTTGTCATTCTTGTTTGGTGTGGGTTCACAGTTTGGCGCATATTTGTAACAGTGTTAAAGTTGTTTATACGGCCACCCTCAGTGTGACCTGTATGGCTGTTGATCAAGTATGCCTTGCATTCACTTATGTGTGTGTAAAAGCCGCATATATTATGTGACTGGGCCGGCACGCTGTTTGTAGAGGTTGTAGAGGACGTTGAAGGCAGTTCCTTTAAGGCACGCCCCCAATAATGTTGTCCGGATGGAAATCGGGAGAAATTCGGGAGAATGGTTGCCCTGGGAGATTTTTCGGAAGGGGCACTGAAATTCGGGAGTCTCTCGGGAGGGTTGGCAAGTATGAGTGTTAGCAGTGAGTGCGGTGTTATACAGCAGCGGGCCAGCTCTAATGCTAATTTGATATCGCCTCAAGGGCCAAATGAAATTGCACGGCGGGCCAAATTTGGCCCGCGGGCCAGAGTTTGACACCCATGCTATAAGCCAACACTAGCGTGTAAGACCAGATGTTTGGGGGTTCACTGTGACATTTGCTATGCTAACTAATGGCGAGAATGCTTGTAACTCTAGTTTCTGCTTGTAACTTAAAGCATATTAATTTGCTTAGAGACAGCTCTTCAAAACACTATTAAGCTGGGGCACTCTTAAAGGGGTCATATTATGATTTTTTTTAAATCTACATTTATAACACTTCCTTGTGGTCTACAACACATGTAATGGTGGTTCTTTGGTCAAAATTTTAAATCAATTACGTTTTACAGACCACCTTCAAGCCGCTTTCTGATGCGCCGCCAGGATGCGCCGTTTTGTGGGCGGTCTTAATAACGTGCCTCCACTTTGACTGCATCTTCTCCCCGTTGTAGTTTTTAGCTCTTCCATACCAAGTCTACTGATAGACTTAAGTTTGAACTATACGCTACACATGCATCCTACTGCGGAGGATGCATGTGTAACCCAGCTCCCCCTGCCTTTATCTAATTTTTGCACGGGGATGCACATATCTACCTTATTAAGATATCCCTAGACGTCACAGGTCCGACAACGTCACAGGACAGAGCAAATTCCAAACAGCTTGTTTTTAAGGAAGTATAAAGGAAGGCAATATTATTTTATAAATATCTCTGCATTACTGATTTCAAATTTCTGGGATTTATGCAGATCTCAAATACACAAAAGTAGGTACCAATAAGTAAGAAAAGTTGGTTTTGCGTAATAATAATAATAATAACTGGGATTTATATAGCGCTTTTCTAAGTACCCAAAGTCGCTTTACATGTAGAACCCATCATTCATTCACACCTGGTGGTGGTAAGCTACTTTCATAGCCACAGCTGCCCTGGGGTAGACTGACGGAAGCGTGACTGCAATTTGCGCCAACGGCCCCTGCGACCACAACCTATCATTCATCATTCAATTCACCGGTGTGAGTGGCACCGGTGGCAAAGGGTGAAGTGTCCCGCCCAAGGACACAACGGCAGCGATTTTTGGATGGTAAGAGGCGGGGAGCGAACCTGCAACCCTCAGGTTTCTGGCACGGTTGCTCTACCCACTACGCCATGCCGCCCCAATAACGTAATAGGTCAACTTTGGTGACCACCTACTCAGTGGCTTTGTGGTTAGAGTGTCCGCCCTGAGATCGGTAGGTCGGTAGGTCGTGAGTTCAAACCCTGGCCGAGTCATACCAAAGACTATAAAAATTGGACCCATTACCTCCCTGCTTGGCACTCAGCATCAAGGGTTGGAATTGGGGGTTAAATCATCAAAATGTTTCCCGAGCGCTCACCTCCCAGGGGGTGAACGAGGGGATGGGTCAAATGCAGAGGACACCCAGAGTGTGACAATCATTGGTACTTTAACTTTTAACTTTAACTTTGTTAAAGTCTCTTTTCTGTACATATGTGTGTCCATTATAATAGTTGTATTGAAAATCTGCTCAATTTGGATTAATAATGTATCAGTAGTCTAGTCATAGTTCAAGTGGTAGAGTTTGTTTCTCAAGATTAGTTGTTCGATCTTATAATAAAAATACATTTTAATTATAAATGCCTTGCAATAACACAGGACACTGTGCAGTAAAAAAAACTAAAATGGTAAATGGGTTGTACTTGTATAGCGCTTTTCTACCCCTCTAAGGAACTCAAAGCGCTTTGACACAATTTCCACATTCACCCATTCACACACACAAATTCACACATTCACACACTGATGGCGGGAGCTGCCATGCACGGCGCTAACCAGGACCCATCCGGAGCAAGGGTGAAGTGTCTTGCTCAAGGACACAACGGACGTGACTAGGATGGTAGAAGGTGGGGATTGAACCAGTAACCCTCAGATTGCTGGCACGGCCACTCTCCCAACTTCGCCACGCCGTCCCCACTACATGAAATAAAATCTTCATGACCATGTCAAAGTATCCTTCAGCAAGATACTGAATCCTGAGTGGCTCCTGATGCTGCGTCAAAAGTAGATGAAGGAGCTGACATTATCAAAGAGCTTTGAGTAGCCTACCTTGATGGTAGAAACGTGAAAGCCCATTTACCATTCATGTAAAATGTGTGCATGTGTGCTTCTTCCCACTTCTTTTCGAACATGTTGAAAAAATAAACTAGAAATTGGGATGTATGATGTTGTCATTGTATGCATGTTCAAAATAAACTCAAACCATAAACCATTATAATATTTAAGAAAACATTTAGCAATGCAAAATCATGGGGACAAGGCTGGAGTAAAATGCGAGGTTTATTAATGGTATTGAGGAGGCTGGGCAGCATATTTCTATCGCTCTCTAATTAACACTGTCAGAAATGCAGTGCCAAGCTTTGCTGCGCCATAATTAACTCTGTCAAGAGACACTGTCCCACTAAGGACCTGATCACATGAAGCTGACATTGGGGTGACAGGTGTGGTATACACATCAAACTTTTTCCTACCTGTCAGTCAGGACACGCACACCTGCAATTCAAAGTCTGAAGAGGTTCTAATATACATGTGTGATAGACAGGCCATGGCTCATGATAATCCATTCCTGAAGGCAAATATAAAGTAATTTATGCATACTGGCATCTCCCAGAGGAAACGGATGATTCGCTTTTAATGAGCGACGTAGGAAAATAGGGATAATCCCGGTTTTAGCAATACGAACCGCAGCAACCACCAATTTGATGTGGTTTTATGAAGACAGGAAAGTCATCTGGTTTCAATCAAGAAACTATTAAATCAAGCTTTTTTGTTTTTTGGCAATGTATTGGCTTGCAGAAAGCAACACATAGCATGTAATATCTTTATGGCCGAAACTGAACAAAAGGCCATTTGATGTCTTTGCGAAAAGCACATAATTTCAGAGAGAATGAGTTGAAATCCTGACCCGCAGCCACCGTCCTTCTTTAGCAAGTAATTGGCCTTTCCAGCTCACTTTTCAGTCCTCTGCCGTTGCTTTCGTGACCATTATAGCACATCAAGCCATGGATGAAGAGGTCCTCACTATAGCAGCTCTCTATTCAAACGGCAATGATTGTGCTCCAGGGCAGACATAAAATTGTGTTTGGATTTTTGTAGTGGAGTGCTTGTAATGAGGCAGAGAGAAAAGCATGCACACAATTGTAGTGAAAGGATGAACTTCATTGCCCTTCTAATACATATGTATGTTTAAAGCCAGAAGCAGGATATTTATTATATTTTGCACTGAGCTATATAATAGTAGAATGGAATGGATTATTAAGTATTAAGTATTTGGCCACCCATCCAAATGATCAGAATCAGGTGTCCTAATCACTTGGCCCAGCCACAGGTGTATAAATCAAGCACTTAGGCATGGAGACTGTTTCTACAAACATTTGTGAAAGAATAGGCCACACTCAGGAGCTCAGTGATTTCCAGTGTGGAACTGTCATAGGATGCCACCTGTGCAGCAAATCCAGTTGTGAAATTTCCTCTCTCCTAATTATTCCAAAGTCAACTGTTGGCTTTATTATAAGAAAATGGAAAAGCTTGGGAACAACAGCAACTCAGCCACAAAGTGGTAGGCCACGTAAACTGACAGAGCGGTCAGCGGGGCTGAAGCGCATAGTGCAAAGAGGTCGCCGACTTTCTGTCAGTTGCTACACAGCTCCAAACTTCATGTGACCTTCCAATTAGCCCACGTACAGTACGCAGAGAGCTTCATAGAATGGGTTTCCATGGCCGAGCAGCTGCATCCAAGCCATACTTCACCAAGTCCAATGCAAAGTGTCCGATGCAGTGGTGTAAAGCACGTCGCCACTGGACTCTAGAGCAGCGGAGAGGCGTTCGCTGGAGTGACAAATCACACTTTTCCATCTGGCAATCTGATGGACGAGTCTGGGTTTGGAGGTTGCCAGGGAACGGTACATTTCGGACAGCATTGTGCCAAATGTGAAATTTGGTGGAGGAGGAATTATAGTGTGGG
Source organism: Nerophis lumbriciformis (assembly GCF_033978685.3). Classification (NCBI taxonomy): domain Eukaryota; kingdom Metazoa; phylum Chordata; class Actinopteri; order Syngnathiformes; family Syngnathidae; genus Nerophis; species Nerophis lumbriciformis. The sequence goes on from NC_084548.2 coordinate 56,235,335, forward strand.
GTTATTTTTCAGGAGTTGGGCTTGGCCCCTTAGTTCCAGTGAAAGGAACTTTGAATGCTCGAGGATACCAAAATATTTTGGACAAATCCATGCTCCCAACCTTGTGGGAACAGTTTGAAGGGAGCCCCTTCCTCTTCCAACATGACTGTGCACCAGTGCACAAAGCAAGGTCCATAAAGACATGGATGACAGAGTCTGGTGTGGATGAACTTGACTGGCCTGCACAGAGTCCTGACCTGAACCCGATAGAACACACTTGGGATGAATTAGAGCGGAGACTGAGAGCCAGGCCTTCTCGACCAACATCAGTGTGTGACCTCACCAGTGCGCTTTTGGAAGAATGGTCGAACATTCCTATAAACACACTCCGCAACCTTGTGGACAGCCTTCCCGGAAGAGTTGAAGCTGTAATAGCTGCAAAAAGTGGACTGACATCATATTGAACCCTATGGGTTAGGAATGGGATGGCACTTCAAGTTCATATGTGAGTCAAGGCAAATGGCCAAATACTTTTGACAATATAGTGTATATAATTGGATGCTGGAATACAAACTACAAATCAAGTCAATTTTATTTATACAGCGCCAATTCACAACAGAAGTTATCTCAAGGCACTTTGCACACGTATGGAACAGGTATACACCAGGCTCTTCAAATTTTAAACAGAACCCACTTAACCCCACATGAGCAAGCACTTGGCGATGGAAGCAGCATGAAATCAATATCAATATTTGTCAATTGAAATGTGTTACTATGAATGTGGTTTTGGATGACTTCAATCATTAGTTTTTTTATTTAAAGTAAAAAAAATAAGTCTTCTCATTTACACTTTAAAAATAGCTGATTTAGCTCATCTCTTGGTTTATTAAGTAAATGATTAAGAGGTTTGTCCTTTGTCTCAATAGTGTACAGTTATGTAGGTCCACATGAATTTAGAAAATACATTTTTTTAGAAAAAAATCAATAAATTAATAAACATGAATTTAGATAAGGTCAGAGTTCATACATGGCCACTATGGAGCTATCAAAAGTATTTGATGCAATCAGTCACAATATCCCTATTTGGGAAAACAATTTGGCAATGTAAAAGAGTGATTTTGAACTGGGTGAGAAGCTGAAAGCAAATGTGAGACCAGGAAATCACACATCCGAGTGCTTATAGATTTGTCTTGTGGTGTACCCCAGGGGTCAGCTCGAGGGCCAAAAATCATTCAATGTATTTATCAATGACATTTGTAAAGCTGCCAAAGCACCTGAAACACCACGGGATTCTGCTCAGAGAAAATCTAAAAGGAAGTAATGAAAACCATGAATAAACTAAAAAAGATGGTTTGATAAAAACAGATTATCCTAGAATTTAAGAAAAAAACTAAACAATTTCATTTGGAAATACAAAAGTAGATAAACAAAAATACTAATAAATGGTGTAGATTTTGACACGGTACAAGGAAATGTAGGTGTGAAAGTAACTACTTGTCTTTGAGTTGGCCCTCTATCATAAGCCATAAGTTATTTAGGACTTTTGTCAGTTTGCACTTGAAGAGACTGAGAAGATCGTAGAAGACGCTTTATCAAGTGCAGTCATTATTATTTTCCTCATATTGGTTTCATTGTCATGATAGATGTATCCATAGCGTCTTTCATTGTAAGAATCATTGTGATGTTTACATTTTCCAAATATGTTGAATTTGACTGAACAATAATAGATAATAGATTGAGCTGGAAACCACATATTTAGCACATACAACATAGAATGGCAAGAAACATATCAATATCAAATAAGGCAAAATAAATTTAGACTCAAAAATCACTCCATACTCTGTATTGTTTGCTGGTGTTAACATTATCTGAATTATTGTATAGAGATATGGGGAAACAATTATGAAAGTGCACCTTATTCACTAGTCATGCAGAAGAAGGGATAATACATAAGGCTGAATACAGGCAAAATACAACTAATGTCCAAAAATGTAGCATTTATTGTACATTTTCAAACTAGTCGCAAAATGTACCATAATTATTTTTGTCCATAAAATAAAATGTGTGTAGCCTTCTCCATACTTTTTTCTCTTACTGTCATTCAAAGCAAATATTGGTTTCATCTGTCAAAAGAATTGGAATAGAGAACATGGGTAGGTTTTTAGGCGTTTCCTGGAAAATGTCTTCAAATCTGGAATTCATGTTCTTAGATAACTTACAGAACTTTCAATGCATGTACATTGATGAATGATAATAGTCCACCTATATTCTGCAGTGTGTATTTTTCAGAAATGTTCAAGACTAATATGGAATCAGGTTGTGGATTCCTATGATACAGGAAAGTCATTTACAGGATGACTGTCCATAGCCATAAACCAGATGAGATTGAGGACCTTGAAAACATAAATCTGCTGCTCCTTTAATGTAAAATGCTGAACGATGATGATTTCTCAGCATCATAAAGTAAAAGACTGGCGATGAAGGCCGCAACAGGGAAAGGCAATGAAGAGGAGAAGCACAGCTGAAAGGCAAGCTCACTGATGAAAGGAGAAGGGAGGGTGGACTGAATGTCCTTGGGTTCTTTTCATCACTGGACTCGCTGTGTGCCTTTTTTTTTTTTTTTTTTAAATTATTATTCAACCTTGGAGCAAGCAACCTTAGATAATAGCGACCAGACTGGGGAGGTTTCTTGTATTTAGAAAATGGTACTTTTACAAAAGTCGATCATTCTCACTCTGACACTTTAAGAGCAGTATCAGTTCAAAAACATTGTGTTTCTACATTTGAATACCGAGATGAGGCAGTGAGGGTAAATGTTTTTTTCTTAGGTGATGTGTGTGGCAACCTTTCAATGTTTTTGTGATCCCCCATGTAGAGGTTTTTGATTATGGCCCAGTCAAAGAGTTCTGCAGCGCGGTCATTGCTCTAAAAGCCCTCAGACACTATCTGTAATCAGATACGAGGATGAGTTCATCCCCATGGGTAGCTCTTCATCCCTTTAAACTTTGACCTTTACAGTCAGCCAAAACATGACCCGACAGGCTGGATTGCACCAGACTGCAGTCATGAGCTCACTGCAATACGAATGAGTGGATTTTCCAGGCAGATTTGGGACATTATCCTATTCAATCAATCCCGTTCTTGGCTTTTTCCCCAGAAGAATGTGCTTTATTCCGTTCCATGATAAACTCGAGGGATGTATATATATTAATTTTTTGTTTTTTTCAAAAGTTAGCACACTGACGAAGCCGTATGTTTAGCTAGAACTGTCCTTTGCTTTGCAGCTGTTATATAACGGCTGCTGTTGCCCATGGCGATATGTTGAGGGAAATGAATGAGTCAGTTACTTTGGTTGCTGGAAGATGTATCAATTATTCAAGTGTAACTTTGTACTGGGTGCCCTCCCATGAGGGCGTCAACAGCAGGTACACAGATTCAAGGATCCGAGGTGAAAGAGCTCTTCGGGCGTTGAACGGTACCATGCAAACGTCTCTAGGTCCTGCACACAGTATGACATTTAGCTACACAAGCCGTTTTATTTTGGACTTGCCATTGTGGGAAAAGTACTGGCACAATTCTAGCAACAGTGGCTCTGTTATGTTGCAGTACAAAGTATTCTCTTGGGTGTTTTTTCTCCTCTTCAGTGTTTTTTTTATGTTTCATTGTGGATACATAATTAGTTCCTGTGTATATTTAGATCAGAATGTCCCGTGTTCCTTGGATATTTTTGTTATTTCACATGTGAATGTCTCACTTTTTCTTCTTTATGCTCACATCTTCACATTTACACATACAATATAAACAGATCACATGCTGTGCCTAGGGCCCCAGCGATTCGTTTGGGGGCTCGGTTGCATGACAAAGCGCATGCAAAATGTCCATTAATGAATAACAGGGCGTTTCATATGAAATTTAAAAGCAAACCTAGTCCTAGCCCCTTCCTGCCCCGTGTTAAGAAAATAATAGCAAAATCCATCCATCCATCTATTTTCTGTACAGTATAGTGAAGTGAATTATATTTATATAGCGCTTTTCTCTAGTGACTCAAAGCGCTTTACATACTGAAAACCATTATCTAAGTTACATTTAAACCAGTGTGGGTGGCACTGGGAGCAGGTGGTTAAAGTGTCTTGCCCAAGGACACAACGGCAGTGACTAGGATGGTGGAAGCGGGGATCAAACCTGGAACCCTCAAGTTGCTGGCACGGCCATTGTACCAACTGAGCAGGAATAATTGCTTTTTATGTTTTGATTATGTTTAATTTGTTGTTTTGGACTAAAAAGACACTGTTGATCAATTTATTTTGCCCAAAATGTGCATTAAATGAAATCCATGTGGAGTCTAATAGTATAAAAATAATTTCCGACAAATTAAAACATGATTAAAGGGGAACATTATCACCAGACCTGTGTAAGCATCAATATATACCTTGATGTTGCAGAAAAAAGACCATATATTTTTTTTAACCGATTTCCGAACTCTAAATGGGTGAATTTTGGCGAATTAAACGCCTTTCTATTATTCGCTCTCGGAGCGATGACGTCACATCGGGAAGCAAGCCGCCATTTTCTCACTTTCGTCGGTGTGTTGTCGGAGGGTGTAACAACACGAACAGGGACGGATTCAAGTTGCACCAGTGGCCCAAAGATGCGAAAGTGGCAAGAAATTGGACGAAATTTGTTCAAAATACGAGGGTGTGGGGAAAGCCGACGAAATGGTCAGTCGTTTGTTGCGCACACTTTACCGACGAAAGCTATGCTACGACAGAGATGGCAAGAATGTGTGGATATCCTGCGACACTCAAAGCAGATGCTGACATCAACTCCAAAACTGGACAGATCAGCTTTCAGAAAAAGAGAGTGGATGAGGGTATGTCTACAAAATATATTAATTGATGAAAACTTTATTTATTACTGTTTTACGTAAATTATTATACATAAACTGTGTTTACCAATAATTTAGCTTAAAAACATTTATTTTTTTCAATCATTCGAGTACATTCGGGTAGTCTTATGTAATGCAGTATTTTGTGTCTATTTAGGTATGGTTAACCTGAGTACTGAAATCGTGGAAAAATATATGTTCTCAGCGTGCCTGAAATGGGCTGTCTGCACTCTCAAAGTGCATGTTGTTGCCAAATGTATTTCATATGCTGTAAACCTAGTTCATAGTTGTTAGTTTCCTTTAATGCCAAACAAACACATACCAATCGTTGGTTAGAAGGCGATCGCCGAATTCGTCCTCGCTTTCTCCCGTGTCGCTGGCTGTCGTGTCGTTTTCGTCGGTTTCGCTTGCATACGGTTCAAACCGATATGGTTCAATAGCTTCAGTTTTTTCTTCAATTTCGTATTCGCTACCTGCCTCCACACTACAACCATCCGTTTCAATACATGCGTAATCTGTTGAATCGCTTAAGCCGCTGAAATCCGAGTCTGAATCCGAGCTAATGTTGCTATAGCTTGCAGTTCTATGAGCCATGTTTGTTTGAGTTGGCATCACTATGTGATGTCACAGGAAAATGGACGGGTGTATATAACGATGGTTAAAATCAGGCACTTTGAAGCTTTTTTTAGGGATATTGCGTGATGGGTAAAATTTTGAAAAAATATTTGAAAAATAAAATAAGCCACTGGGAACTGATTTTTAATGGTTTTAACCCTTCTGAAATTGTGATAATGTTCCCCTTAAAGATGGAAACTGTCGCTGCCATTATGATGTGCTGTGATGTTTTCAAATTACCGTAAGTCTTGAACTATACAAAGTATTTCAATGATTGGACTCTGCGCTTTTGCATGATATACAAGTTACTATGGTAATCTAAGTCACAGCAGCACAGACGAGGCACCAAGCAGTGTGGGCGGGGAGCGTTTCCACAGAGTGTTTCCAGAGCGGCCATGCAGCCTGAAATACGGGTGTCAGAGACAGATGCGGAAGGAGATTTTTACAACAAAGTTCTAAAGCTTAGTGATATATCAGATTGTAGGTGGGTTTTTTTTACCCTTCGCGTTCATATTTCGCTGTTTGTTGCGTTTTTGTTGCGTTTCGCTTGTTTGTAAAATATGTAGATCGAGAGGGGCTGTGACGTTCATGTTATCAATATTCAGTGTTTTATCCATCCATCCATCCATTTTCTACCGCTTATTCCCTTCGGGGTCGCGGGGGGCGCTGGAGCCTATCTCAGCTACAATCGGGCGGAAGGCAGGGTACACCCTGGACGAGTCGCCACCTCATCGCAGGGCCAACACAGATAGACAGACAACATTCACACTCACATTCACACACTAGGGCCAATTTTAGTGTTGCCAATCAACCTATCCCAAGGTGCATGTTTTTGGAGGTGGGAGGAAGCCGGAGTACCCGGAGGGAACCCACGCAGTCACGGGGAGAACATGCAAACTCCACACAGAAAAATCCCGAGCCTGGGATTGAACCCCAGACTACTCAGCACCTTCGTATTGTGAGGCAGACGCACTAACCCCTCTTCCACCGTGCTGTTTTATCGTTCATAGTTAATAATGTAAATCCCACATTCTTTATTTTCATGTACATTCTGGGTAACTCATTCAGTAAAAAAATTCAGTTTTTGTCATATCGTTTTTAGCAATCGATCAGACATTATTGTGAGGTTTTGTATTAGTGTTCCTAAAAATAGATATACCGGCCCCCAGACACATTTTTTTCTTTAAATTTGGCCCCCCCGAGTCAAAAAAATTGCCCAGGCCTGCGATACAGCGATCAAACAATCTACAATATATATCGAACTGAAGAAGAGAAACCCTACAAAAGTACCAGCAATTGTAGCATTGTAGCATTTGTCCACGCATGAGTCCCCCCCCATCTGTACGACAGCATCTTGTAGACTTACCTATACCTCCCTAGGCACTATTTAACCTCCACCCTCTGTGGAAGCATGCAATATTAGTTCACTCTCTGTTGCTGTGTTTTGTTTTAAGTCTAGCATGAAGGCTGTCAGTCTCACCTTGATGTTCTCACTTTGCATAGCGCTGACAGCTGGCGTGCATCATTGAGCATGCAGCATCTGTTTGGACTTGACAACATCAGCCCCTCCTCTGTGCTGCCTGCCTGCAGCTCGGCATGATGGCTGTGCTCAGCAGAGAAGGTGCGTGCGAGGTTGGAGTGCATGTGTGTTCAGTTACAGTGGATTCCTGCATATAAATCGCGATTCAGCTTTCGTGTCCCCGCAAATTTTTTGGCATATTTTTAAAACTTTGTCTCCCAAAATAAAATATTTTTGGGGAATTACCTTACGCCAGTACTTATTTTGGTAACATTTTAGTATGGGGAACATATTCACCATTAATTAGTTGCTTATTGACATGCAAATTAGTAACATATTGGCTCTTGACTAGTCATTATTAAGTACTTATTAATGCCTTATTCTGCATGTTCCCTTTAATACCACTTAATGAATATGGTCTGTTCTTACATAACAAAACTACAATAACCCTAACTCTAACCCTTAAGTCTTTGTTACTTAGAATATGTTCCCCTAGTGTCCAAATAACTCTAAATTAAGTGTTTGTTACTTAGAATATGTTCCCCATACCATTAATTTCTAAATATGTGACAATAAAGCCAAAAATGCCAAGCGTAATAGACTGGACTCCCCCGGTAGGCATCCCGGCCTACAGTCAACTTGATCACAATCCGCCCTAAAAACTTCCCTGCAAGGTAAACCCATCCATCAATCCATTTTCTACCGCTTGTCCCTTACGGGGTCACGGGGGATGCTGGAGCCTATCTCAGCTGCACACGGGCGGAAGGCGGTGTACACCCTGGACAAGTCGCCATCTCATCGCTTGGCCAACACACATAAACAGACAACATTTACAGGCAAGAGGTACCACTTGAGCCAATTGCATACTTGCCAACCTTGAGACCTCCGATTTCGGGAGGTGGGGGGGTGGGGGGGCGGGGCGGGGGCGTGTTTGGGGTCAAGTATTTCATATATATATATATATATATATATATATATATATATATATATATATATATATATATATATATAAGAAATACTAAGTCAAGTATTTCATATATATATATATATATATATATAAAAGAAATACTTGATTTCAGTGTTCATTTATTTACACATATACACACACATAACACTCATCTACTCATTGTTGAGTTAAGGGTTGAATTGTCCATCCTTGTTCTATTTGTCACTATTTTTCTAACCATGCTGAACACCCTCACTGATGATGCATTGCTGTGTGGCACGCAAAAAGTGCTTTCATCAAATGCACTAGATGGCAGTATTGTACTGTTTAAGAGTGTCACAACATTGCTGTTTACGGCAGACAAACTGCTTTACGGTAGACAAAACGTGACTGCTGTTGTGTGTTGTTGCCGCGCTGGGAGGGCGTTAATGAAACTGCCTAACAATAAACCCACATAATAAACCAAGAACTCGCCCTCGATCATTCTACAGTTATAACATGATTGGGCAGGTACGCTGATTATATAGTGTGCCTGAATTTCGGGAGATTTTCGGGAGAAAATTTGTCCCGGGAGGTTTTCGGGAGAGACGCTGAATTTCGGGAGTCTCCCGGAAAATCCGGGAGGGTTGGCAAGTATGGCCAATTTGTTCGAGAATTTCTCGAAGCTTCAATGCATACTTCGACACAAGACACCACCTGCTGGCCAAATGTATAATTACAAACACGGATGCACTGAATTGCTGCGTCTGTAGTGGCTCTTGGAAATGACAATGAATCACAACAACTGTGTGACAAAATACTTTTATGTGTTATGTACAGCACGGTGATACAGGGGTTAACATGTGTGCCTCACAATACGAAGGTCATGGGCTCGTGCCTGCGTGGGTTCCTTCCGGGTACTCCGGCTTCCTCCCACCTCCAAAACCATGCACCTGGGGATAGGTTGATTGGCAACACTAAATTGGCCCTAGTGTGTGAATGTGAGTGTGAATGTTGTCTGTCTATCTGTGTTGGCCCTGCGATGAGGTGGCGTCTTGTCCAGGGTGTACCCCGCCTTCTGCCCATGTGCAGCTGGGATAGGCTCCAGCACCCCCCGCATTCCCATAAGGGACAAGCGGTAGAAAATGGATGGATGGATATTTATATGTATTGTGTGTTTGTATTTTGCCAACATTGTAGAATCATATGATAGGGCAGGTTATATTATGTTTTTCTGTCACCTTGAGGAAATAGCATTAAGAGGACAATATAATGTAACTTGGACGATGATGTACAGCAGTGGTCCCCAACCACCGGTCCGCGGCCCGGTACCGGTCTGTGGATCGATTAGTACCGGGCCGCACAAGAAATGTAATTTTCATTTTTATTTTTTATTGAATCAACATAAAAAACACAAGATACACTTACAATTAGTGCACCAACCCAAAAAACCTCCCTCCCCCATTTACACTCATTCACACTCATTCGTACAAAAGGGTTGTTTCTTTCTGTTATTAATATTTCTGGTTCCTACATTATATATCAATATAGATCAATACAGTCTGCAGGGATACAGTCTGTAAGCACGCATTATTGTATTTTTTTATGACAAAAAAAAAATACAAAAAATTAAAATTAAATAAATACCATACAACCCCCCCCCCCCCCTTACCACTCAAAGAGCCATTTTTCCCCTTTTCACAAATTAAAGAAAACAATGGGAGCCACAAAACTATTTTGAAATTTAAAATGAAATAACACTGCATATAAAGTTTTTTTTGCTTTGTGCTATGTATAAACAAACTATTATGGGTTACATTTATGAAATCAATGGACGACTGCAGAGAAAATGAAATACAATTTCTGCATGCAACAAAACGTTTTTTAACTCCGAAAAAGACGTCGTGTTGAAGCTTAAGTAAAATACTTAATGTCTATTTAAGTCCTCCTTGTAGTAATGAAAAAACAAAACGCCAAACTTAAATGATCCACTGGCAGAGAACCGAAAATGCCGTCCTCTCTCTGTGCTGTCATCCTTTTACTGGCGCCGTGCAGTCAGCTGCCAACCTGAATAATAAAATGTCTATTTCACTGAACAATTAAAAAATGTGACAAAAAGCTAAATTATAGGAAATTAAAATATGTATCATACTTGGTCAATGTGATTTCTGCTCCTGAACTGCAGCGCACAGCGTCTCCACATCAGGGCTGTATGACGTCACCTTTATCTTCGCACAGGATTGTAAACTCTCATCTGTGAGGCGTGTGCAATGTTTGTTTTTAATAAAGTTAATGTTGGAGAACACCTGCTCACAAACATATGTGGATCCAAAGATCGACAGGACAGTGCATACTTTTTCATGTTCACATAAAAGTCGGGGATAGCGTTCCAAGTTTCGAACACAAGTTTGTCTGGTTTGGGGAGGTTTTCAATATCACACCATTTGTGATACTGAGCAAGAATGGATGGCGTGAAACATCTTCAAGGTCCGCTGTCAGGCGCTTTAACTTGGACACCCACATGTCTTTGTCGGCTATGTCAGCCAGTTCCGTCTCAAGGTCAGGTGGACTCACACCTGGAAATGCTTTCATATTCAACAGGGATGGATCGAGGCTGAGGGGAGTGACAGGGAAGGATAATGTGTTTTTTCCTCTCTGAACTCACTGAATCGTTTCTCAAACGATGTTTGCATTGCAATTAGAGATGTCCGATAATATCGGTCTGCCGATATCATCGGCCGATAAATGCGTTAAAATGTAATATCGGAAATTATCGGTATCGTTTTTTTTATTATCGGTATCGTTTTTTTTATTTTTTATTTTTTATTTTTATTAAATCAACATAAAAAACACAAGATACACTTACAATTAGTGCACCAACCCAAAAAACCTCCCTCCCCCATTTACACTTATTCACACAAAAGGTGTCAAGACGTGGACTATGGTGTGTTTGTTTTCCCGAGATGCAAGTAAAGCTGGACTGGTCATGGCGTGAAGGTAAATACATATTTATTTATAACACTCAAAGGAACAAAAAGCGCGCTCAAGGCGGATGTACAAACTTGACTAACGAAACAAAAAGACTTGCACGTGGGCAAAAAACTGTGAACAATTAAACAAAAACACTAACTGTGGCATTAATAGAAAAAACTTACTTGGACATGGCATGAAGTGCGCAGAGGTAGACAGAGTGTGACAGGGGTATGAATGCGGGATGTCACCAGAACGACAAACTGAAAACAATGAACTTAAATACTATAGACATGATTAACGAAAACAGGTGCGTGACTCAAAACGTGAAACAGGTGCGTGACGTGACAGGTGAAAACTAATGGGTTGCTATGGTGACAAACAAGAGTGCACAATGAGTCCAAACGTGGAACAGGTGAAACTAATGGGTAATCATGGAAACAAGACAAGGGATTGAAAAGCCAGAAACTAAAGAGTCCAATAACTAAACAAAACAAAACATGACTATGGGTTGTTGTACTTGTATAGCGCTTTTCTACCTTCAAGGTACTCAAAGCGCTTTGACACTACTTCCACATTTACCCATTCACACACACATTCACACACTGATGGAGGGAGCTGCCATGCAAGGCGCTAACCAGCACCCATCAGGAGCAAGGGTGAAGTGTCTTGCTCAGGACACAACGGACATGACGAGGTTGGTACTAGGTGGGGATTGAACCAGGGACCCTCGGGTCGCGCACGGCCATAAAACAAAACATGATTACACAGACATGACAAAAGGGTTGTTTCTGTCTGTTATTAATATTATGGTTCCTACATTATATATCAATATATATCAATACAGTCTGCAAGGGATACAGTCCGTAAGCACACATGATTGTGCGTGCTGCTGTTCCACTAATAGTACAAACCTTTAACAGTTAATTTGACTAATTTTCATTAATTACTAGTTTCTATGTAACTGTTTTTATATTGTTTTACTTTTTTTTTTATTCAATAATTTTTTTCAAATGTATTTATCTTATTTTATTTTATTAATTTTTAAAAAAGGTACCTTATCTTCACCATAACTGGTTGTCCAAATTAGGCATAATAATGTGTTAATTCCACGACTGTATATATCGGTTGATATCGGTGTCGGTTGATATCGGTATCGGTAATTAAAGAGTTGGACAATATCGGAATATCGGATATCGGCAAAAAGCCATTATCGGACATCCCTAATTGCAATGACTGCAGAATGTAAATACTCTAAATTCACAATGTGAGCTTTTTTTGAACTCACTCAAACTGGGGAAGTGTGACAGTGTACCTTTCTGTAAATCTCTGGCAAGCACTGTCAACTTGCGCTCGAATGCCAAAACCTCCTCCAACATGTGCAGGGCTGTGTGTCCCTTCCCCTGAAGAGCTGTCATGTCTACCATGAAGTGTAGCTTTTCCAGCCACTCTAGCTGTTCCAACACAGGATATGTGAGCCCTTTGCTGCCCAGAAAGGTTTTCACCTCTTCCAGACACGCGGCAAAGCGTTTCAGCACCTCGCCTCTGGACAGTTACCAGACTTTGTTGTGCAACGGGAGATCAGAATATGTGCTTTCCAGCTCATCCAGTAACGAACGAAACTGACGCCATTTTTTTATTGACAATCTGAATGACAACATTCATTACGTCTGTGCATTCCGGAGGAAATGTTTGAGCACACAGTGCCTCTTGGTGCAGGATGCAGTGAAAAGTCAGCAACTTTCTGTCCAGCGACCTCTGCAGTAAAGCCACAAAGCCCTTGTGCGCTCTTGTCATACCCGGTGCCCCGTCTGTAGCCACTGACACCAGGTGGGCTGTGTTTATTCCTTTGGCTCTTAAACAGTTAAAGTTGTTTATAGGGCCACCCTCAGTGTGACCTGTATGGCTGTTGATCAAGTATGTCTTGCAGTCACTTACGTGTGTCTGCAAAAGCCGCATACAACATGTGACTAGGCCGGCACGCTGTTTGTATAGTGAAAAAGCGGACGCGACGACAGGTTGTAGAGGACGCTAAAGGCAGTGCCATCACGGCACGCCCTTAACATTGTTGTCTGGGAGAATGGTTGCGTATGGTCTGACGTATTTCCTGATAGCCTGATTGTGCCCACCTGTGTCACCCTCCCTCCTGTGTATAAATGTCTCGTCCTCCTTCTGTCCTGTGCCAGAGTGTTTCGTAACTTCTTGTGCGTACCTCAAGCGTTCCTTTGCCACAGTCTTGTCTTCAGCCATAGCCACATTTTTGTGTACCCTTTGATCCACGGGAGATTCTTTGTTTGTAAACTTTGTCAGGTAAGATGAGCTTCCTAGCATCGCCTCCGTTGGAGCGCTTTTTGTTGTATTTGGTAGTTTTTGTTCTTAGCCCCTTTTTCCCTCCATAGCGTTTTGAGTTGTTAATATTTTTGTTAGTTAGTGGTCAGGTTAGATCCGTTTTGGACCCCTCCCCTTGTGAGAATAAATAACCGTTTCAGAAATCCTGCATCTGTGTTTCAGTGCTCTTTCTTCCTTCTTTTCTTCATGTTTTTTTTTTTCCTTTTGTGCACCACCTGTACTGCAAACACCCGGTACACCCGCCAGTCACTCTTGGATATCGGTAACTCGCACCAGATATCTGTTTCGAGCGACTTTCACCACGAGCACAACATCCCAGATGACATAGCGAGAGCACAGGGCTCTCCGTGGTTTGTTGTCGGGTCTGGGAGACGGCGCAGACGGAGGAGGGAGAGGAAGCAGAAGCGTGGCCGCAGGTCCGGCGTCTTGCTCAGGCTTAGGAAACAACCCCACAAGCCACCTCTACCGAGCCTGTTCCTCTCTAATGCCAGATCCCTTGTACAGAAGATGGACGACCTGGAGTTACAACTTGCTGGAAACCGCTATGTTCGGGACTGTTGTGCTATGATTATCACCGAAACCTGGCTTCACCCGGAAATACCCGATACTAGCATGCAGCTAGCCGGACGCACTCTGCTCCGCCGGGACAGAACTAAGGACTCCGGTAAGAGCAGAGGAGGGGGGCTCTGTATCTACGTGCATGAGAACTGGTGCAACAACGGGACAATCACTGAACAGCACTGTTGCCCGGACGTGGAGTACATGTCTGTTAGATGTCGGCCTTTTTTTCTCCCGAGAGAGCTGTCTGTTGTTATCATCACGGCTGTGTATATTCCACCGGACGCCAAAGTAAACACAGCGCTCTCTCTTCTGCTGAACACCGTCAACGAACAGCAGCGGGCCCACCCCGACGGTGTTCATATCATAGCAGGGGATTTTAATAAGGCCAATCTGAAGACTGTACTCCCTAAGTTCTACCAGCATGTGAAGTGTTCTACAAGGGGCAAGAACACCCTGGACCACGTGTATACCAACATAAAGCACGCGTACACCAACATAAAGCACGCGTACAGAGCTACACCCCTCCCCCAGCTTGAACAGTCAGACCATCTTTCCCTCCTGCTCTCTCCTACCTACAACCCCATCAGACGCCAGGCCAGGCCTATCACAAAGACTGTTATGACCTGGCCTGACGATGCACTCCCCAAACTTCAGGACTGCTTCCAACACACAGACTGGGACCTCTTCCAACAACAGGAGCTGGAGACAGCCACAGGAACGGTGCTGGACTACATAAAGTTCTGCATTGGGAATGTGACTGTGGAAAAAACCATCCGGGTTTACCCCAACAAGAAACCCTGGATGACCAGCCAGGTCCGCACACTCCTCAGGGCCCGCGACGCAGCCTTCAGGTCAGGGGACAGGGCACTGTACAGTGTTGCTAGAGCCGACCTGAAGAGAGGGATTAAAAAAGCAAAGGCGGACCACAGGAGGTACATAGAGTCCCATCTGTCCAGCAAAAACTCACGGGAGGTGTGGCGGGGCATTCATGACATCACGAACTTCAGAGGCTGCAATATGACAACTGCGGATCAGAGTGCGACACTGGCAGAGGAGCTTAACTGTTTCTTTGCCCGTTTCGAAACGCCCCAGCGACACTCATCTGCTCCAGCCCTGCCCCCGCCCCCACCGGGCTCCGGCGCCACTCCACTCACTGTACAGGAGCACAGTGTCAGACGAGTGCTCCTGGCTGTGAACCCCAGGAAGGCTACCGGACCAGACGGAGTACCTGGAAAGGTGCTCAGGACGTGCGCCCACCAGCTCGCTCCCCCCCTCACCAGGATCTTCAACCTCTCCCTGGCTCAGGCAGTCATCCCATCCTGCCTGAAGTCATCTACAATAATCCCGGTGCCGAAGAAGTCTCCCATCACCAGCCTGAATGATTACCGACCAGTGGCCCTCACTCCGGTAATCATGAAGTGCTTCGAGCGACTTGTTCTCCAGCACATCAAGGACCATATCCCTCCAGACTTCAACCCCCACCAGTTCGCATACCGGGCGAACAGGTCCACAGAGGACGCCATCGCTGTTGCTCTCCACTCTGCTCTGAACCACCTGGAGCAGCAGCAGAGCTACGTCCGGATGCTCTCTGTGGACTATAGCTCTGCCTTCAATACAATAATCCCGGACAGACTCTGCAATAAACTGGACACTCTTGGCCTCCCCCCTCTCACAAACGCCTGGATAAGGGACTTCCTAACGGACCGACCCCAGAATGTGAGACTTGGCCCGCACCTCTCATCCTCCCGCACGCTGAGCATCGGCTCCCCACAGGGCTGTGTGCTGAGCCCCCTCCTCTACAGCCTTTACACCCATGACTGCAGTCCGGCCCACAGTGACAACCTTACCGTCAAGTTCGCCGACGATACCACAGTGGTCGGGCTCATCTCCAGGGGTGACGAGGCTGCCTACAGAGAGGAGGTCCTGAAGCTGACGGCCTGGTCTTCGGAGAACAACCTTGCTCTCAACACCAGCAAGACCAGAGAGATCATCGTCGACTTCAGGAGGAGCAGCACCGACCCTGCCCCCTCTACATCAACGGCGAGCGTGTAGAGAGGGTCCACACCTTCAGGTACCTTGGAGTCCACATCTCTAATGACTTCTCCTGGACAGTCAACACCACATCAATCATCAAGAAGGCTCAGCAGCGGCTACACTTCCTTAGAGTCCTCGGGAAGTACAACCTGAAGCCTGACCTGCTGCTGACCTTCTACCGCTCGTCCATCGAGAGCCTGCTGACCTACTGTATTACGGTATGGTACGGCAGCTGCACTGCAGCAGACAGGGAGAGGCTGCAAAGAGTGGTCAAGACGGCTCAGAAGATCATCGGCCGCCCTCTCCCCTCTCTGACGGACATCTACACCTCCCGCTGCCTCAACAGAGCCAGTGCCATCATCAAGGACAGCACCCACCCTGGCTCTGACCTGTTCCACCTGCTGCCCTCTGGGAAGCGCTACAGGTGCATTAAAACCAAAACAAACAGGCTAAAGAACAGCTTCTTCCCCAGGGCCATAACCATCCTGAACGGACTGCCCCATTGTCCCTCATAACTGCCTTCTCTTCGGTGCAATAACCCATTCCACCAACCACCCTGTTTTTTTTGTTTTTTTTGTTTCATGTATATATTCATTTCACACCATATTCATTGCACTTCTACATTTTTTATATTTTTATATATTTGCACATTGTTTTTCTAGCATGCACACATCGCACTGTATGGAATGGCCTCAATCTCGTTACCTTGCGTAATGACAATAAAGCTGATTCTGAGAGTCCTATTCTGGTCGTGAGAAGAAAACGAAAAGAAAAAACTTGTCTTCTTGTTTGGATTGTGAATGATAGGCAAAATTCCCCCCCAAAAATGCAGTTCCCCTTTAATGTGGTGTTCCAATTCCTTCAGCATGGACGGACTGATATGCTTCTGACTATTTCAGCTTTTGAGCATCGTATTCGAAAAGACTTGAGGCAGTAATTTCTGCCAAAGGTGCATTAGCAAAGTATTGAGCAAGTCTGTGAATACTTACCGTATGTACGTGGGATTTGTTGATTTTGTATTTTTAATATATTTGCAAACATTTCTATCCATCCATATTGCCATTATGGTGTATTGTGTGCGGAAGTTTGACGACAAAAATGTATGTACCGTATTTTTCGGACTATAAGTCGCAGTTTTTTTCATAGTTTGGCCGGGGGTGCGACTTATACTCAGGAGCGACTTATGTGTGAAATTATTAACACATTACCGTAAAATATCAAAGAATATTATTTAGTTCATTTACGTAAGAGACTAGACGTATACGATTACATCGGATTTAGCGATTAGGAGTGACAGATTGTTTGGTAAACGTGTAGCATGTTCTATATGTCAGTGGTTCTCAAATGGGGGTACGTGTACCCCTGGGGGTACTTGAAGGTATGCCAAGGGGTACGTGAGATTTTTTTTTAAATATTCTAAAAATATCAACAATTCAAAGATCCTTTATAAATATATTTATTGAATAATATTTCAACAAAATATGAATGTAAGTTCATAAACTGAACATCAAATCAAGTAGGCTATTCCATTAATTACCATAAACCCAGAGTTTACCCCATGCCATGATGGTTTGACCCTCACTAAAATGTCTGTCAAAAGAACTGTGAAAAGAAATACCAACAATGCAATATTCAGTGTTGACAGCTAGATTTTTTGTGGACATGTTCCATAAATATTGATGTTAAAGATTTCTTTTTTTGTGAAGAAATGTTTAGAATTAAGTTCATGAATCCAGATGGATCTCTATTACAATCCCCAAAGAGGGCACTTTAAGTTGATGATTACTTCTATGTGTAGAAATCTTTATTTATAATTGAATCACTTGTTTATTTTTCAACAAATTTTTAGTTATTTGTATATCTTTTTTTCCAAATAGTTAAAGAAAGACCACTACAAATGAACAATATTTTTGCACTGTTATACAATTTAATAAATCAGAAACTGATGACAAAGTGCTGTATTTTACTTCTTTATCTCTTTTTTTCAACCAAAAATGCTTTGCTCTGATTAGGGGGTACTTGAATTAAAAAAATGTTCACAGGTGGTACATCACTGAAAAAAGGTTGAGAACCACTGCTATATGTTATAGTTATTTGAATGACTCTTACCATAATATGTTACGTTAACATACCAGGCACGTTCTCAGTTGGTTATTTATGCGTCATATAACGTACACTTATTCAGCCTGTTGTTCACTATTCTTTATTTATTTTAAATTGCCTATCAAATGTCTATTCTTGGTGTTGGGTTTTATCAAATACATTTCCCCGAAAAATGCGACTTATACTCCAGTGCGACTTATATATGTTTTTTTCCTTCTTTATTATGCATTTTCGGCAGGTGCGACTTATACTCCGGTGCGACTTATACTCCGAAAAATACGGTATTCCATTTTGAAATAAGGCTGTAACATGACAAAATTTGGATAAAGAAAAGTGCTGTGAATACTTTCCGGATGCATTGTCGTCCAGACTTTATTGAAAATCAAAAATAGACATTTTTATGGGCATTTCAATTACTTGTGTGTATCACAAAACATAACTCCCGCAAATAGCTGAGATCTACTGTATATGTTCCCGAATTTTCCCCCGGGGATAAATAAAGTATTTCTGATCTGATAAACTAAATGACTCTATATTGACTCTTCTCTGACTTGTTTGTGGAGTGTGCAAACAAATTATTGGAGAGTTGTTTTGACACATTCGACTTTGTCAGACCACTGGCATTTTTGATCTTCATTAATATGCATGCCATGACAATTTTTGTCACACTGTGTTCTGTTTGTGACAGTTTATGCAAATAATGCTTACTCATGGTGTTAATGAGCAACTTTTCTTTCCATGCCACTCACTTCCTGGATTCATGGCCATCAGAACTTTCCCCCATGTTGTTCTCTTCAAAACAAATGCTAAAAAACTTGTTGACAGTAAATTGATGAGACAATTACACAAAAGCAGTCTCCCAGATTTCTCAGAAGTAAACCACAAAGTATTAATTTGCACGTTGCATACATTTAATAAACTCTATAGCTCATACTCTTTTGAGGACATTACTTTTTCAGGAAAGTTTTGAAAAACATGCTCGCATAGTCAAGTGACTCTAAGTCACGGGTGTCAAACTCATTTTAAATCGGTGGCCACATGGAGAAAAATCTACTCCCAAGTGGGCCTGGACTGGTAAAATCACGGCACGATAACTTAAAAATAAAGACAACTTCAGATTGTTTTCTTTGTTAGAAAATTAATGTTGTTGTTTTTACACTTACATGTTGCGGTTAATAGTATTCTATCTTTATTTGTCGTTATTTATACTTTCAGAATAAATTATGTGACAATGTTCATCAGTCAACTCATTGGTGTTAATTTTCAATCTATCAAGATAAAAAAAATAACATCAAAATCAAATTACAGGATGATATTTATGTAGTTTGCTCATTTTCCTCAACTGGTGCACTAACATGTGGTTTATTTTTTTTTTTTTACATATGTAGCATAATCTACAAAGATAAAAATAATTGCTATTGCGACATCTAGTGCACACATTTAGAACGGCAGTTTCTTTTATTCAAAAATTTCGGCTCATTTCTTTACTTAGCGAACTCATCCCGCGGGCCGGACAAAACCTGTTTGCGGGCCTGATGCGGCCCGCGGGCCTTACGTTTGACACCCCTGCTCTAAGTCATCTATTTTCCAAAAAACTAAAATAATGATGATCACCTTCATTATCGCCATACATTTGGTACAAAAAGACAATTGTTTTAGACAAATGGTCACTGAAGAAATATATGGCAACATTTGATGTAATTTGGAGTTTAAAGTGCATTTTTATTTTTGAGATGAGTAACTTTAAGTAAGAGATGACAAGATGGTTATAGGTTATTTATTTTAGACATAATAAACATGTTAACATGTTTATTACACTTGCACAGTTCAACATGTCCAAAAAAGGGAATAAAGAAGCAGATTATATATTTAATCATACGACTTCTCCATTCATGTATTTTATTCATCAGTCATTCACCAGCATGCTGACACGTTTGTTTATATTGTTTTGTCACTGAAAAGTGTACTTCCTTTGTTTAGCTGTAACCATTGTCTAATTAGTATAAAAAGGGATATACAGTGCATCCGGAAGGTATTCACAGCGCTTCACTTTTTCCACGTTTATTCAAAAAATGGAATACATTCATTTTTTGTGTCTTTTCTGTTTACACACTGTGTCTGTTTGTACAAACCGCGTTTCCATATGAGTTGGGAAATTGTGTTAGATGTAAATATAAACGGAATACAATGATTTGCAAATCCTTTTCAACGCATATTCAATTGAATGCACTACAAAGACAAGATATTTGATGTTCAAACTCATAAACTTAATTTTTTTTTTTTGCAAATAATCATTAACTTAGAATTTCATGGCTGCAACACGTGCCAAAGTAGTTGGGAAAGGGCATGTTCACCACTGTGTTACATGGCCTTTCCTTTTAAAAACACTCAGTAAACGTTTGGGAACTGAGGAGACACATTTTTTAAGCTTCTCAGGTGGAATTCTTTCCCATTCTTGCTTGATGTACAGCTTAAGTTGTTCAACAGTCCGGGGGTCTCCGTTGTGGTATTTTAGGCTTCATAATGCGCCACACATTTTCAATAGGGAGACAGGTCTGGACTACAGGCAGGCCAGTCTAGTACCCACACTCTTTTACTATGAAGCCACGTTGATGTAACACGTGGCTTGGCATTGTCTTGCTGAAATAAGCAGGGGTGTCCATGGTAACGTTGCTCGGATGGCAACATATGTTGCTCCAAAACCTGTATGTACCTTTCAGCATTAATGGCGCCTTCACAGATGTGTAAGTTACCCATGTCTTGGGCACCAATACACCCCCATACCATCACAGATGCTGGCTTTTCAACTTTGCGCCAATAACAATCCGGATAGTTCTTTTCCTCTTTGGTCCGGAGGACACGACGTCCACAGTTTCCAAAAACAATTTGAAATGTGGACTCGTCAGACCACAGAACACTTTTCCACTTTGTATCAGTCCATCTTAGATGAGCTCAGGTCCAGCGAAGCCGACGGCGTTTCTGGGTGTTGTTGATAAATGGCTTTCGCCTTGCATAGGAGAGTTTTAACTTGCACTTACAGATGTAGCGACCAACTGTAGTTACTGACAGTGGGTTTCTGAAGTGTTCCTGAGCCCATGTGGTGATATCTTTTACACACTGATGTCGCTTGTTGATGCAGTACAGCCTGAGGGATCGAAGGTCACGAGCTTAGCTGCTTATGTGCGGTGATTTCTCCAGATTCTCTGAAGCCTTTGATGATATTACGGACCGTAGATGGTGAAATCCCTAAATTCCTTGCAATAGCTGGTTGAGAAAGGTTTTTCTTAAACTGTTCAACAATTTGCTCAAGCATTTGTTGACAAAGTGGTGACCCTCGCCCCATCCTTGTTTGTGAATGACTGAGCATTTCATGGAATCTACTTTTATACCCAATCATGGCACCCACCTGTTCCCAATTTGCCTGCTCACCTGTGCGATGTTCCAAATAAGTGTTTGATGAGCATTCCTCAACTTTATCAGTATTTATTGCCACCTTTCCCAACTTCTTTGTCACGTGTTGCTGGCATCAAATTCTAAAGTTAATGATTATTTGCAAAAAAAAAAAAGTTTATCCGTTTGAACATCAAATATGTTGTCTTTGTAGCATATTCAACTAAACATGAGTTGAAAATGATTTGCAAATCATTGTATTCCGTTTATATTTACATCTAACACAATTTTCCAACTCATTTGTAAGTACTCCGTGATTGTGCGCTATTGAACATGCTCCTCTGCTCGTAAACCAGCAATGACACGACGTGACGACGACGGGGGCGCGGGGGCATGGGAGACCGGTACTTTTCAGAGGCGGTATAGTACCGAATATGATTCATCAGTATCACGGTACTATACTAATACCGGTATACTGTACAACCTTACCCGGTAGACATCCCCCACCCCCAAACACACCACTCAAAAAACCCTAATTATGTCTCCTAAAAGCTATTTTGATTAATTGTGTTGTGTAGTTCTACTCACAGGAATATTAACTTAAAAACAAATTTAAAAAAACGATAAATAATGATCATCACACACAGCACCAGAATGTGCGTAGTGACAGCAATCCCATCTGTCTAATTTATTTATTGTTCTGAGCTGAATAACAGAGAATACCGTTTTTCTCTTGCAGCCTTTTTTTTTAGTTTGTGACTAAAAACTCAATGACATTTTCAACGTGTTTCATTATCCATCACTGTGTATTTACGCCTGATTCCACTTTTGGATTG